>NC_084768.1:15969091-16271055 GCF_028858725.1 Colius striatus
GCATGTATGCATAACAGAAGATTTTCTGTAGACATTTTACAATGAAAAACACTGACTGCAAATTTACTACTCATATTCAGAGTTTGGTTTATATAATTCTGTATATCAAAATACAAAAACATTTTAAAAGGTGGAGAAACTTGAAAAAGTAAACACTCCCTTAAAATTAAAAAATCCACCTGCTACCAGAGTTACTCGCAGGGCCTTCAACTTCCTCATTCCTGGGCTGTCTTCATTCTTAACAGGGAGGATGGCACTTTCAAGGTGCAGTCTGCATGGATGATCTTTAAGACAATAAGCATCCACAATCTAGTGAATTAACAGTTAATTCCTCAAAAATCTCTACATAACATGTATGGATAGATTTTTTTTTTCAGAGCCTAGTTTCAATGCATTCTAATTGTGCAGGTAAAAAAAGTGCTCCTTGACCCATAGGTAGTACTATTTTTGCATATTTTCTCTAAAGTATGGTGATACCATATCTTCTCAGTTGAATCTCAGGAGCACTTAAAAAAACTCTTTCCCTAGAACTGCTGCTGAGTTAATGTTACCTGCAACTTTCAGTCATCAGCACACGGAGTCAGAGATCTCAGTGAAACATTTCTTTCTGAACTCTTACATGTTAGTGAATTGAAAACTAAATCTTATAATAGAAACTATTACACAATCTTAACTATGGACAATGATACTAGGTCTGCTTATAATTAAAAAAAAACCAAAACAAAGGAAATGACAAAATACAGTAAAGAAGAGAATGAAGAGCAAATCAAATGGAAACACTAACTGCAAAGTGGCATCCAGTAAAGAAACGATGAACTTGCTACAGCATTCGTCTTAGTGGAAGGAGAGAGAGAATGCATTCCCATCAGAGCAGAACCGCAAATCTTAGAGCAACAAGAAGGCCTGCTGCCAGTTGCCAATTTTAGTGCTGTCATAAGATGGTGTTCTACTCACCTCAAGTACCCTGTACTTTAAAAAAATTAGTCATATTAAGAAAATGAAGTATAGTTGCCTATCATTCTCATAGGCAGGAAAATAAACACAGTACCTGATAGTCTACTAGATGTGTGACAGATGATTGCTCAACTGATTTCCTCTCCTTATTCATTCCTATTACACTCTGCAGGCCTTGTAACTGCAGAATCTCCTGCCAAGCAGTGCATCAGTGAAATGAAGAAAACACTTGTTCAATCTCTTGGCTGGAAAGAAGACATCCTGGCAGTCAGATGCTGTTGTGATGGTGCTGCAAATACATGCATTTAGTCAGGGCTCCAAAGAATAGGAGATGTGGAAAAGATGGGAGACAGGGATCTTAGGAAATTAAATATTATAGACACTAATGATGAAAAGGCACATTCTTGCCTTTTTTATGTAACTTGTGTCACAAAACTGACAACCCCTTTGTTTTAGAGCCAGTCCCAAAGTAGAATCCAAGATCTCAACACTGTTGAACTTGGGAAAAATTAAAATGTGTCTCTGAATCTATTTGAACCCTTTCTACTAGAGTTGTCTTTGTCATGTATTGCTCTCAGTAGCAGGTCTCCACAGCCTTTTGCTATACAAGTCCATTTCATCTTTGCGACACTCACCAATGGGAAATAAAGTTAATGTGTGATTCTCATTTTTCATTTACTAAAGCTTAAAAAAACACAACGGTACTTAATCAAGACACAACTAGGAGACACCTGAAATTTGTGAATGATTTCACACTACCCACAGTCTACATACACATTTAAGTTTCAATACTTTTTGAAGTGGCAAAATCAGAAATTTTTTTGGCACTTCTTGTCTCTCTGTACCTCCTACTGTATGATATGCACATTTGAGTTTATATGGGAACTTTTTGCCCCATGAAACTGCAGCAAGTTTTAATGTTTTAGACACTCTATAACCAAATAAATATGACTAAAAGCTAAACAAGAATTTTTCTCACTTTTAAGCATTTTATGCCATTGTTTTCTTATCTTAGATATTTTCAGCAATCAAATCAAATGTATCCATACCCTGGATACATTGAAATCTAAAGATTTTTTTCTGGACGTTATGGTTTAGCTAGGAGCAGCTTTTGCTTGGTAACAGGGGGATGGGGTTGCAGTGAAGATCTGGTAAAGAGTTCTTGGACTTTCCCCTGGCTCTTGGATTCAGACCCACCTCCAGCCCAGCTGGGCCAATCTGGCACCTCTGCCATCACTATTTACGGATGGGAATTTGAAGCGCTTGAGAGAAGGTATAAGAGTGGTACAAGATGGAGACAATCATGCAGACCCCAAAGTCAGAGAAGGAAGAAGGAAGGAGGAGTACTAGACCAGAGACCCCCCTCTGCAACCCATGGCGAGAATGCAGCTGTACCCCTGCAACTCATAGAGGGCAATGACAGGACTGCGAGCCACCAAGCAGCTCCAGGTGAGTGTGCCTGGACGGGCAAGAGACTGTGTGAGGAAGCAGCCATGGTGCAGGCCGTGCTGGATCCTGCAGGCCCTAGAGCAGACCCACACGAAAGGCAGAGAGGAGCTGCAGCCTTTGGGATGAACACACATTGGAACTGCCCGTGCAGAGCTGCCCTGTGTGTGAGGTACTCCACGGAGGTGCAGGGAGGACTGATGTGGAGCCCACCTGCCCTGAGGAGAGACAAAGGGCAGAAACCATTGAGAATAGACTGACTGAAACCCCCCTTCCCTGCCCCGCTGAGCCGTTCTGTGGGGGAGGAGATAAAGACATCGGAATCAGGGCTCTGAGCCCGGGAAGAGGAGAGGGGTAGGGAGAAGGTGGTCTTAAGGGGCAGGTTGTACTCTTCATCATTGTACCACTCTCTGTTGTTTTCTGTTGGTTATGTTTGGGGGTTTATGGTTATATTTTAGTTGGTGATGGATTAAATTATTTTCTGTTTTCTTCAGCCGAGTAGCCTGGTCTATTTTGTTCGGGATCATAAGCAGCAATTAAGCCCTCCCTGACCCTTTGGCAAGACTCAAGTCTTTGGTATTTGAGTCTAATTGTGGGCCTAAACCACAACATCAACTAATAATCTTTTACAAGCAATCGTTTCCCTTTTGAAGAACTTTATCTCCAACCACTATATTTATAATCGTATATTGTCTGCTATACCAGAAGAAACATAAAGCATTTGATAGACTTCTTAAATGCAAACAATACTTTTGGGAGAGTATCAGGCATTTTCTACCAACAGTCCTTCAGATACTTTATCTACAAAATAAGAGACTTATTCTAAATGACAGTGCTCATTGTCCTGGCTGCCTAGGGCATCTGCTTTACTAATGTTTTATTTCGTCACCCATTTCTATTAAGCATAGGGGGAAGCTGAGGATTTATGGTCTTTCTCCTCGCTGTTCATTTTGGAACCTCAAATCTATGACACAATAGGAACATTCACTGTGTCTTTCTCTGTGGTCAAAAATAAAAGACAGTTTTACTTACAGGGTAAAACTTGAAATAATAGGCAGTCTTTCAATCTATACTACTCTATTAGAGTTTCTATTAAAAGCTCCATATAAAAGAATTTATTATTTGGAAGAAAGAGTTTATGATAGATCAAATATTTCCACTATGACAACATCTCAATCAATCAAGTTAATAAATAAAATTCCTTGTGTCTGTTGCAAAACTGACAGCAGAAAAGGATTGGGGAACAAAGTATTTAGGGACTAGATTTAGACATGGTTTTAAAAGAATTTTTTTAGCTGGTACCGATAGTTTTGGTTTTGCAAGAAAAAAGAATACAGAGACCAAGATAACTTTTATGCTTTTACAGTGTTACCTCTCATAAATTGTGACATTTGGTATACCAAAAATAAGCAGAGATGTGAGCTTTGATAGGTAGATGATAGCATGGGAATAGAAGTCAC
Source organism: Colius striatus (assembly GCF_028858725.1). Taxonomy (NCBI): domain Eukaryota; kingdom Metazoa; phylum Chordata; class Aves; order Coliiformes; family Coliidae; genus Colius; species Colius striatus. The sequence continues at coordinate 15,972,952 of NC_084768.1, forward strand.
CTAAGAAAAGTCATATTATGGAAGCAGATTACACAGAGCTTTTTCTCAAAAGATTGCAAGGGAAATCTTGGATGTGGAAGCATCACTTAAAAAGATGTTACTGAAGGAACAATAATATTGCTCCTTTGCTAGACAAGATCTGACTGAGAGGAGAACATAAAACAGAACAGTAAAGCAAATGAACTCTTACAGAAATAACCAAGTATAGTAATACCTCAGTAAGACATTTTCTTTTCATTTGTCGTAGAGATTATTTGGGTTTGTAGCAGATAGGGTTGTTCTACAGAAAGAAACCATGATGAATACTATTCATCCTTTAATGAATGCATAATCCTTAACCTTTAGCATGCCATATCACCATCTACATGCTAGACAGATGTTATTTATAATTCAAAGCAGAGAAACTGAATATTTGCTTACAGGAAAGCAGTTTATTAAGTTATCAAATAAGCAGACAAAGTACCATAGCATCATAGCTGTTCTTCATGAGAAGTTATTTCTCTATGTCTTGCAGACTTCAAGATAATATTTAACCTGTGATTCCAGGTGACACCTAAGCACAGAAGTTGAACTTTCTAATTGTTATCATTAACACATCTCTAATCTTTCAGTGTGAATAAAAGTTTTTGAGAAGCTGTTTCTGTAGAATTCTTTGCTAACTGGGGACTAGATATGTGTATATTAAAGAACTAATTTCACTGTCCAATATCTTCCTTTTGGTAATGGACAAAGGTGACATTACATTTATCTGGAAATTTTGCATTATCAAAAGTAAGGTCTGATCTAGTTAAATGTAATTTGGGTGGCTGAGTATTTCAGTTTCTTACTTTCAGAGATTCCAGCAGGGAAACTGTCTATTTACATCACAGATATTTTTCAAGATATCCTTATCTCTAGTTTTCCCTTTTATTATATGTATATGAGACTTAGAATGAATATCAATAGAAGGATGTTAACTCACATTTCCATTTTGTCAGCATCATGGCAGCAGTCACTTAAAACAGTAGAGGCTTTTGAATCATGGAATCATTACAATTGGAAAAAACCTTTAAGACTGTTGAGCCTAATCACTAACCTAACACTGCCAAGCCCATCACTAAATTAAACTAAACCATATCCCTCAACACCTCAGCTATGCATCTGTCAAATATCTTCAGGGATGGTGACTCCACCAACCCCCTGAGCAGCCCATTCCAATGCTTAATAACCCTCTTGGTATAAAAGTTCTTCCTAAAGTCCAATCTAAACCTCCCATTCTATGACTTGAGCCCATTTCCTCTTGTCCCATCATTCATTACTAGAGAGAAGAGATCAATGCCCACCTCACTACAACTCCCTTTCAGGCAGCTGTAGAGAGTGATCACGTCTCCTCTCAGCCTTTTCTACTTCAGGTTAAACATCCCCAAGTCTCTCAGCTGCTCCTCATAAGAACTGTGCACCAGTTCCTTCCCCACCGTCGTTGCCTGTCTCTGGACACACTCCAGCACCTTTGTGCATATTACAGATGAGGTTACTATATCTTTCAAAGGAAATGGAACAGAAAGGAATTAAGTCAATCTTTCAGGAATTTTATGTTCTATGAGCTTTTAATTAACCAAGCCCCAGAGGCAGAACTGGCAAGGGAATGCATCCTTTCTCAGCAACACCTGGGAGCAAGGAATAAGCCAGCTAGTGTTGTCAGGACTCAGAGATTTATGGCCATCAGCAGAAACAGTCACAACAACGAGCTGCAGATTTAGGGTAGAAGTGGCACTAACAGGACTAATTTAAGAAAAATCAAGATGTCCAAACATCTTTGGATTTATTCTCTAAAGATAATGAGAGTAGATTCAGAGATTACATATAAAGATCCACAACTGAGTCAAAAACTCCCTTCTATTTGAAGCAGCCTCAATTTCTAGGAATCAATATACAGAAATGAAAACCAATCAATACTTTCAAAATAGGTTTTGAGATCTAAGCGTTTGAACGCCAATATACTGCACCTTTTAAAGCATAACTAGGTGATCTCTGAAGTTCTCTACCAACCCTTACCATTCTATGATTCTCAGAAAGGCTAGACCCCACTTAGTATGAGAGTAATCGGCCATCTTTAACTCCATCAGACCTCTGGGAAAATTAAACGAGATACTCTTAACTCATAAAATGTAGCAAACTACATATGAAAGTAAAGTTAGAAGTTTTAAAACATATCTAAAGAAGTGTTAGAATTACTTTTGAGCTTTCTCAAGTTTTCATTAAACTATTTTTTTTTCATGGTTTGATTGTGGGATATCTGGTTCTAAGTGTTGTTAGTAGGTGCTGCAGGAGTCTCTGTGAGGAGAAGTCAGGACTGCCTGGTGCTGGATACAGCTCGTTCCAGACAGTCACAGCTGGTTCCAGCTGTCTCTGCAATGTACCTGCTGCAGCACACAATGAAAAAGCTCATCAGTGAAAGAGCATATTTAAGAAAGAATAGGAAAAAAGTGTGAGAAACGGCCCAGCAAGCACCCAGGTCAGAGAAGTAGAAAGGGATAAAGCTCCAAGCACTGAAGCAGAGGCTCCTCTGCAGCCCCTGGAGAGACCACAATGAAGTAAGTATTTCTCTGCAGCCTTGGTCATACCAGCATGACCCATCAGGTTTTCCATCTTACTTTCTCTCCTGTCCTATTGAGTAGAGGGAGTAAGAGAGCAGCTGAGTGGGAACCTAGCAGTCAGCCAAAATCACCCCATCACAGTTTTTAAAGTAGAACCTGATTTTTGTAGTTAGATTAGCTGCATCTCTCCATAGGATAGCCTGTATTAATTATGACTATAGTAGTTTTTTCTTCCTATATAATCATATAAAAGCAAAACTTCTGAGTGCCTATGATGATTTTGGCTTCTATATCCAGAATAATAGCCTTTATTTTTATTCAGAGTATTTTACATCTCTATATGTATTTCCATCATTGCATAATTTGTGTAAACTATGTGGCATTCCTTAATGATATTGGCACATCTCTGTCTCAATGGCAGACTGCAGCTCTTCTACTCTGTGTGTGTGTGCAACTAAAACAGCAGTCTTCTAGTGTCTTTACCTGGAAAAGAAAATTATATCTATACAGGATAAAGAAATTGGACTTGGGCTTTTGATATATCTTTTTCTTTTTCCCCAAAATATACAAAGAAAATATACTATTATACTCGCTTAATCTGCAGTTATCTCGGTTTCAACTCAATATAATCTTTCTCGTGCACAAGGTCTAGCTCACTCTTGCTAAGAGTGAATCTTGTCTCCTAGAGAACCAGAGAATGCATCTCTCAACACTCTGAAGAAAGCATTAGCCATAAGACAATGGTAGTTTAGCATGAAGATACAATTAGAAGATAATAAACGTAAACATTCACACTTTTTTTTTTTATCATGGTTTTTCCTGTACTTGACTGACAAATATTTCATATTCCAGAGTTTACCTCTGATTGAAAAGCATTGGGAGTGAGAAAAGCCTATTGCAGGTTGAAGCAAACACAGTGGTTCCATAAGACATTTGAGCTCCACCAGTCAGTATGTGCTGCACTGATCACCCCAACTCTCCCCTTTTATACTCCTATACTTTTGTATAGTGTTTATGTTTTAGGGTTCCCCAAAGATTTAATCTCTTGCATATCGGGGGAAAAACCTAGGTATAGCTAGGTTTCAATTCTTATGGGTGATGTAACCCATCTGGAAGCTGTCCCTTAAGGATGAGAAGTCTTATCAATTCTTTCTTTCAATGCTGAACTAACAATCTTAATATATCAATATATTAAAATATCTTTACCTGATATTTTATGTTACCTGATGGCTTCAAAAATATTTTTTATTAAGAAGCAGCTGATACATTGAACATTTTAGTTTAAGTCCGTTTGCCACAGATTAAATACTTAACAATATTAAAGGAAGGGTAGAAATGATAACGTTTGTAAATCCTCAGTTTTAGCATCAATAAGATATAAGGAATCATCTACAGAATGTAGTGGAAGGGGAAAAAAAAAAAAAGTCTTAATGCTTCTAGATTACAGTGGGCCTGCCACCAAAATACAGGAAATTTGACAGGAGAGATCCATGAGCCATAAGTAACAGAAATAGGAATTAAATCCTGTCTTGCTGAAGTCAGGGGCAAAACTCTTGGGGGCAGCTACTCAGATATTACACCAAGTAAACTGAAAAAGTAGAAAAAGTGAAAGAATAACACTTGCACCAGGATAGGAAAACCCAAGAGCAGACAGAACTGCCAGTATTTCTTTGTTATGTACTATTTTTTAACACCAACTTACTGCAGAGAATAAAACATTAAAAAGTCAGGGGATGTGGTGCTTTATAAGGAATACATTCATTTTACCCAAATGATTACTTTCTCTGTGAATCTAAAAAGCAAGTTTCACAATTTTCTGGCAGAATTTGTCATTTCAAGAAAAACATAAATTACTCTTTGAATTAAAGCATTATTATTTCACAATGTAGTTTCACTCTTTTTCTAGTCCTTGATAGAGAACTGAATCATTTTTCATACATCTATTCATTTCATATTCTTTTACTCGTTTTTAATCACCAGCAGGAAAATCTCATCTCTCCCTAGAAAACAAGGCAACATTTTGATCTTCCAAACCTCAGAGAACCTAAATATTTTTTCATAAGATTGAGAAGTAGAGAAAGATTCTGTCTAAACTTATTCTTCTTTTTTGCACCTGAGTTATCCTCCTGAATTATTCTGCTGTCACCTGCTTTTGCACAGAAAACACACCACTGATGGAAGTCTCTTGCTTTTTCAAGCCATGCACAGTCACTTTATTATGCGTTTGTGTGGAGCCATTTGAGCTAGGTAACAGAGGGAGAGGGCTGCAAAAGTTCCCAAAACTTCCTCTGGCTTTGCGTTTAGACCCACCTCCAGCCAAGATGGGCCAATCTAGTACATCTGCCACCACAGAAATTTGTAGTGCATAGGAGGAAGTATGGAGCAAAGTAGAGGTAACCACACAGAACCCACAGTCAGAGGAGGAAGATAAGAGGTGCAGTGCCTGACCCAGCACTGGAGCAGGGAGGGCTGGCAAGTAATCTGCCTGCCCTGAGGAGAGACAAGTGGCAGGAGCCATTGGGCAAGGACAGACTGCATTCCCCATTCCCTGCCCTCCTGCGTTGCTCAGGATGGGAGGAGATAGCAACATCAGGAGCAGGTGCCTGAGCCCAGGAAGAGGGCAGGGATGAGAGGTAGGGGATCTTAAAGGGGTTGGTTGTACTTTTCATCATTCACCCTACTCTGTATTGTTTTCAGTTGGGTATTTCTCTTTTTTATGTTTTCAGTTGGTGGCAGATTAAATTTTTTGATTTCTTCCCCAAGTTGAATAGTCTTGACTGTTTCATCCAGGGCCATAAGTGGGGAGTGAGTCCTCCCTGTCCTTAGGGGATTCAAAAGACCCTTGGTACTTATGGCTGACTGTGGTCTTTTGTTCCCAGATGGACTTAAACCACAACACACTTCAAAGCTGATACTGTGACATCAGCACTATTTTAGAGCACATTAAAAAAATCACTCCATTATCTAGGCTTCTGCAACAAGGACATCCTGTATACTGCAGCAAGAGAGGTATAGGATGGAAGGAAGAAAGAATAAATAGCTGACTAGTGTAGAGGGAGTAGTGACAAAGGTTCATACCTTTGTTTGAAGACAAGTCCAACTGAATGAATAACAGCAGTGCTCCGAGCCACTACTTTCCTTTTAACACAAGTTAGAAACAATTGGCATCTTTAAACTTTGTTTACCTGGATACTAGATCAATTTGATGGAATACTTCATCTGTTAGAATTGTTGAGGATTACAGTAAAACTGTCCCTTTAACATGCACTTGCAAATCTATTTCAGAACACAGAAAGGAGTTTTCTGTAAGTACTGTATTATTTGGAAATAATGAGAAGGTAGCTGGTGTTTGCAAAGGTCAAAGATATTAGTGAAAGTATCTAAAATTTTAGCAAAACGCTAGGTATTTCAGCAAAGAGAAATTGTAGAAAAAGGAATAACATACTGCAAAAAAAAGTCCTGTGGGGCACAAATAGAAGATCTGACATTTTCTGACAGTTTAGCTAAATCCATTGTAATGAGAAAAGAAAGATTCTGTATGAAATCAATTGTGTTTGCAATACTTATCCTTGGATGTTGTGAAGAACCATTTCACATCTCAGAGATGACATCCTTTTCTTTAGGGCCTAATCCAAAAACCATTTAAGTTAGTGGGCTGAAAATGACTCAGCTCAACTAGAAATGATAGCATCTGCCATAAGATTTGTTTCACATCTTTACATTTTCAAAAGCATCATAGATATATCTCCAGGAACTGAAGAGGAAGGAAGGATATGTCCAAATGCCCTCAAATCTTTGTTTAGCTTCTATGCTGTCTGATACATTTACTATAGGGGTTTGAGGGTTTTTTATGGTAGTAAATAATGATCCACCCCATCACAAGACACAATGAAAAGGAAGCACAAACATTGTTTTTGTAATGTGCAGTCTGCTTTAATATAGTTACATTATCATTCTTTTAAAGTTAATTAAAACATTTGATCTAAAATGTGTAAATAAAATATAGGATACAATGGGAACACATATAAACATGTCACATTAAAGGGTTTCCTTGAAAACAAATAGACTGGAGAAAAGGGAATCACGATGCATATGGAAAGAGACAAAAAGAGCAGAAAATAAAAACTGAAATACTCAAGCCAAGATTCTTACACAAACAAATACACTTTAATGGAAAAGAATGTAAATTCTTACATTTAAAGTGTCCTATACCATTCAATTTTGTATATTTAAACAATGAGGAAACAGGAAACTTCCTCCACAGAACAATCTGGATGGCAGTTTGCTCCACTGAGAGGCAGAAAGAAATAGGGATATAAATACTGCCATAGTGACAGTTTTACACACTTTTTTTACCAGGTCAAAATCAAACAAATCAGAGGTGCATTTGTGAAATAACTTCTTATTAAAAAGATATCTGGAAGATGAATAGGGAATTCATGTACCGAATGTAGGAAGAGACACTGTTTCTGGTTTTGAGACTTAAATAAGTAAAATGTCAAAAAACACTCCTAAACCCAACATAAAAACACAATAATGAAGCTGGTGCTGATTAAACTGTGGAATTGTTTGCCAGCCAGTGTGTCAGATGTCCCATAGTTTAAGATAACAGAGACTTGGAAAAAATATCTGAGTGAACTGCTGTAGGAAATGGGCTGGAGGATGGCCAAAATGACAAATCTTTTCTACTATTAATCCAAGTAAGGAAGGAGAAGAAAGATAAGGAAGAATAAACAGTCCTCTTCCTTCCTTCTCTCACTAGAATGGCTAGTACTATCCTCCAGCAGTGCTGCGATCACATCTTTCCTCCTCCACCCAGTTACTGTACAACATTTGTGCTCCAGTATCCTCCATGGACAATAGCAAACTTCTCATTTACTTCAGCTGAGTAGGACTCAGTCTGAAGGGAAAACGATGAAGAACAAATATTATCTCCTACAACTTACTAAACAGGCATGTTTTTTGCTTTGTCTCCAGAATGGTTTTGCTTTTAAACTATTTATGGTGTAGGAGGGAGAGGAGAGAAGGAGAGAAGAGAGGGGAGATGTTGCCCAGCAAATTGGAAATTCAGGTTAAATTCCTTCTTCTGCTTCAGGGTATTCAGGATCACATCTTCTGTTTCCCATGTGACATATATTATGCTATAGGCTGCTTGGTAACGAGATATTAGCAATATCTTTTGTTAAAACTGCATTATTGTACTGGGAAAAGGAACTGAGATTATTTGGGTCATAGACACAGAATGGAAAGAACAAGATTTTAAATTCAAACTGGTTAAAACAAGTGGTTATATTCAAGTGATAAGCAGGAGTCTTAATTTCCAATCCTTATACTTAGGATTGCTTATTTTATTGAATAACCATTTAACCACTGGTAAGAAAAGATACATTAGATAGACTCATGTCTCATTTCGTGTTATTTTTAGAATTTTGTTTTCTGCCTTTACTAAGTCACTTGCCAGTTTTCCAGCATCTGTGGCATTCAGCTTTTGTTATGCTGGCTCTGAAGTGAAGCATTAGGTGAAAAGGTTATGCCTAAACTGCATTTTCTTGCGAGGCAGTGAAGACACACAAAATCCCCATGTCAAGCAAGAAAACTTCAAAAATCAGCTTTTACTCCCATCTTTACCTCTACACTCAGTGAAATGTACACAGCCAATTGGAAATAAATACATATACTCTGTTTCCCTTTCTGTTTTCACTACATCTAGTATAAATCATGAATGCACCTAGCAAAGTCAGTGAAACCATTAATAGTTTTATGTCTGAATCCATCGTTTTTACTATTTATTACTTACTTCTCTTTATTACTTTCCAGGTTCATAAGACATCTTAAGACTATACTATTTAAGACACAAACTTATTTTCATTCTCTACTTGATATTCAAAGATAAGATTGTCTTTTTTGGCTTAAATTGGTTTACATTTCGTGTGCATTCATTGTTCTGTAAGTATATGAAAGTTTGTTAATAACTAATAGTTTTAAAGTAGTTAAAATGCCCAAACATATACGGAGTCTATTCATGAAATTTTGATGCCAATTTTTTTCATATTTCCTTCAATCTGTACATATTTTATCTAATTATTTTTGGAAGTACATCTGCTTGGACACCTGCAGAATTACTGCAAGCTGTCATTTTCATTCTTGAGAAATTATTTAAATTTTAAATTTGGCATCTGTCAAAACCAAACAAAAAATGCTATTGGATATTATACAGAAGTGAATATTTGCCGAATTTTACCAAATCACACAGAATGAAAGACAATGTCTTCAAACTGGATCTTTATGTCAGCACTATGGAGCAGAAGAAAAATCACTATGAATTAATATATTTCTAGTAAGTTATGTTTTATTCTGATTAAGTCTCTGCAAAATTGATTGGACAAGATAACTTGTATAGCCCTGACAATATGTTTTTTCCCCTCAAAGTACTGTCAAAAACTTTCACATTGGTCCCAGTAATATGAGTCTCAGTAACAGGCCCTGTTTGACAGACTAGGACAGAGAAAGCTGTCAACCTAAGAGTACACTGAAGATGATTGTTAAGGGGATTTGGTACTTCGTGTATTTTGCCTAATAGGGGAGCCTGTGCTCAGCATTTCCTAAAGCAAAAGACGACAGATGAAATCTCTGGGCACTTCATTGCTGCTGCCTCTCAAAGATTTCCTGTCAAAACGGGCCTATAAGGGAAGAAAGGTTTTCAATAACATTTTTTTTTTTACCTGGCAGGATTTCCAGTCTTGCTATGGAGAGTTTGAAGGCACTGTCTGTAAAAACACTGCTGCCAAACTACCATATCTAGTTGTGTTTAAAAATAAAAAGCAATATGACTCACATTACCATAGTGTATACTGTAAAACCAGTTTTGATTGACATTCTATCCGTATTTTATATAGTGGGTTTTTTTTCTTCCGTCAAATGGAGCAAGTGACCTTGATGTTAGTGTGCTTTGCAACTTAAACAGGGAAAGCATATTTGTTGTCAACTTCTTTAGGGATACAATTTTCAACAGAGTACGTAGGGAAAAGGAACACAACTCCTGTTATTAATAATAGGACTTATTCATGTTATTCCCTGTTCACCTCATTGAGATTTCCCCCTTTTATGTCAGCCTTCTTAGAAGGTCGCACCTATGTAAATTTTAGATGCACAGAATTAAAAGGCACAAAGGAAATGACAATTCTTTTCAGTATCAGTTCTAAAGAAAAAATGTTGTACATAACTGAAAATCTACAATTCCCTGCTGAATTTATCTTGGGTGCTGCATTAAAAATAGCTACACCCACGTAGCAACTGCAACCGTTAAAAAGTGTTTTCCCCTACCTCATCATTACAAACAAGCAAACAAAACTATCTAGGAATCTGGAGGCTGTTTTGAGAACAAGATGAGGACGTCCAAGATGGTCAAATCATATGGAACTTGCAGTTTAAGTATACAGAATGCCACTGTCTGCTTAAGGCAAGTGATGTGACAGAGTTGAGATAGAGACTTGGTTTGTCCTCTGTTGAGCAGCAGGATTTGCAGCGGTCTTCCTGCTAGGAAGTGGCTACTTAGCCTGCCCTCATGTGAGATTTTCTCCTAGAAGCAAAGCAGAAAATTCAAGTTTTGTAGGTTTGAGGTGTTAAATTAACTTGATGTATTACAGAGTATATGGAGGATTTTGCTTTGCGGTCTGACAACCCCCTGCTGTGTCAGAAAACTCAAGTGATGCACATTAACTATGTCTAAGTGGACTGTAGAGGATAGTTTATTTGCTGTAGAATGGCTCCAAAACGGGTCTTAAAGGAGGAAAAATAGGGGACATAAGGCTCACTGTCTGCTATTTGATTGGAAAAATGGGTAAAATTTTACAATATTAAAAAAAAAAAAAGAAAGAATAAGATAAAGCATTTGTCAAATAGGAATGGTGGATACTTTTTTTCCAGGAAACAGGATCAGCAGATTTTACAGAAAAACAAGAATGGAGGAGAGAGCATGCAGCACTAAAAACAAGGACTGAAATCAAGAAAATTCTGTGAAATAGTGAAGAATTGTCTTTTAAAGTCAGTGGTTATCATAAGGCTAAAGAAGCCTTTCAGAGTAACAAGGGTGTATTTACATGTTCAGACAGTCTACCCAGGAGAGTTACATAGGTCAATGACTTTGAAAGACTGGGGAAAATTCAAGATATGCAGCTACAAATGCAGGAACAAACTGTTCAGCAAACTAAGTATGAAACATTGGTAAAAGTAGGTGGGGTTTATATAGCACAGACCTGATACACAGTGGATTTCCAAAGTATGACATTACATAGTAATGATTGGGGAAAACTGAAAGTTGAGAAGACTGTATAACCCTGAAATCAAAAAAAGAAATCAACACACCATCACTACATTGGAAGATGTAGTAATTTAAAAGGAGTAAGTCAGATATACAGTTGAAAGCATTTCTCTTATTTATGCAGAAGAGATCTATGAAAGCAGTTAATAATATGTAAAATATATATATATATATATACATACACACACACATAGAGAAAGTAATACATAAATTCAGGGGGAAAAAGTCTACATTAAAATAATACAGAAGCTGTTAAAATACCTAAAGCAAACCAGAAATTCAGAATTAAAGGTGCCACGTGTTTAAAACTCCTTGAACCTTCTCTTTCCTTCAGGAAAAGAGCCATGTAGGCTTAAGTAGAAAAATATTGCAAGACATAGCAGAGAATGCAGATGCTTTTCTGCAGCCTCATTCAAACACTTAGTACTAGCATAGTACTAACCTTAGCATAGTTTACCAATAGCTCAGTGGGCCTGTTATTGCAACACTCTGCCTTGGCAGGAAATCTGGGATTCATATTCCTCAAAGACAGGCTGTTTTGAAGACTACTGCATGGAATATTTTTAAATGCAGTCTCCAGACACATATGTGAGGATATAATCTTTTTATATAAGTAATTATTATGAAATATTTCAATAGCCCATTAAATCTTGGTTGATAGTAGGGCTATCCTTGAGTCAGGTAGATCCCACCCAGCTGCAAAAGAGCTATTGAGCAATAAACTGAATTGCAGTAGTGCAGTGGGAACTGTTAGCTCTCTCCTCCTTCATTTCCCCACAAATCCACATTTTGACAGGAATCTTTAAGTGTTTCTGGGGCAAAGAGCTCAGCTACTTGCAGTGACTTTTAATCAAGTAAATCTCCTGTAATTCAACTGAACAGGATCCCTGTCCAATGAAAAACGAAGAAAAAAATAAAAAGAGGGGTTAAAATAAAAAGGGAGCTCAGTAGACTGGAAAGACAGAGAAAAGAGATGTCTTTGGTGGTATAGTTCAGTCTGTAGCAGTCCTGCTTTGAAACTTCAGATAAAGATGTAAAAGCATGTTTTTCCTTAACAGACTGCCAGAATTTCAGATGGTGATACTCTTGAAAGTAGAGAATTGATGCTTTGAACCTAGACAGGCTTCTCTCACTGTGTCTTGGCATAGACATGGAGTTAAAACTCATTTAGGCCAGAGAAGATTAATTCCACTTGTGACAACTTCTTTGTCCAGCTTTGAATGATGAAATTCTGAACAGTGTCTGATGAGCTACAGAAGTATCTGTGAGAAAATGTCACAAGGCTGGATGGGGTTTTTTCCCTGCATAACCTGAGTTTAAGTGAAACAGAATATTCAAGAGAAAAAAAAAAGAAAAAGCTAAATGCCCTGTCCCCAAGTCCAACAACTAATCAAAATTAACCGACAGAAAATGTTTTTAAAGCCATAGTTAGAGCTTTAATACTTAAGCTCTTTAGTACATGCCTTACAAAAAAGTTTGAACTGACAAATACAACCAAACTCAAACTTCTGTTCATGACCAAAGGTAATTTGATTTTTATGCCGTAGTTTAAAAAAAACAGACCCAAACAACAAAAAACATTGTTTGATCTCATAAATTTTCAATACAAAAAGTTGTACCGAAATTCAGGTTCTACTGAGACTCATTTTTAGAAACATTACATAATTCACCAAAACCAGATGATGTATTATAATTAATTTCAAAAACTATCTTCTCTGGGAAAGATAGACACGAGCCTTTTGAGGATTTTCTGAGTCTTTTTATCATTCAAAGAAGCTTGTGAACCACAACAATAAATTCCATCGTCCCAGAGAATTACATTAATCTGTACTACACTCACAATTTAATACTTTTCTTATTATCAGGATATTTCTTCCAGCAGCTATTCCTAACTTCCTTTATTTTCAATGCAACATAATCCTACGTATAACTCTCCCTTTTCCACATCATCACACAGTGTAGAGCAGCTGACTATAAACCGATCATAGCACTAAGAATTTCCAAGACAGTATCAGCTGAGATGTACAATACTTACTAGCCCAAGGAATGGAGAAATAAGGAAAACACAAGATGAGTTGTTACAAGCAACCTATGTCTTGTGTCATCTGAAGCTGCAAGTACATCATTCTTCTCAAGTAATGACATTGATGAAAATTTTCACATAGAATCGTATTAATTTTTCAGAGCATTCTTTAGGTTTAAGAGTTTGTCTAGCTATAAATTACAAGCAAAACAAGCAAAAGGATGAAGTCTTATTTTCTCATTTATAAGAGTACAAGATGCAGCTACAATAAGAAAGATGTCAAGGCCCACACATCAGAATATATATATGAACTCTGAGCAAGAGCTGATCTAACTACAGAGAGGTAAAAAACATTTTTATCAGACGTTGCAACCCTCTGATGGAGCCACATTATAGAAGCAGAGACTAGTACCAGCTAAATTACACCTTCATTTAGTATTTAAGAATTGCATAAAAATCTTAACATAGACAGTTTATACAAAGGGCTGTGATGTTTTAAGTTCAGACAGTCCATAGTCCAAACAAGTTTATCATCTAAATGCAAGAAGCAGAAGAAGAATAAGACCATGAATCCCAAGGGAACTGTAATGTTCAAATATGCAGAAATCTGTTCTGCATACAATGATTGCAAGTTCAGTCCTTGTCCTAGAGAACAATATGTCAGACTACACAAACATAATACTTTGTCTTTTACGTTTGTGCAGACTTTTAAGTACTTTGATGTTCTTGCTATACTGGTTTTATATAATTTCCAAGTATTGTTCTTATTCTAGCTTTGTTTTCCTTTCTTCTTTATCTTTACACTGGTGACTCTGAGAATCCAGTTTGTGGATTTGTGGTGCCAAAAACAGTGAGGCTGCTTTTAGAATAAAGTTAAACTCCAAATAAATAAGGCAGAATGTGGCATTGGCAGCTTCCTCAACAGAAGTAATGGACTTCGTAAAAACAAAGAACCAAATAACCACTCACTCTTAAACAGCAAAAGTGAACTACAGCAGACAGATGGGTTCAAATAGTTATCACACACTCATTTTTTTCCATCTTCTGTCTCCATCACATTTTTTCTCTCCCAGATGAACTTGTGTTTGACTGCTAAGTAAAGTCAGGTATTAAAATAGATTGTTATTAACTGCCCTTATAAAACATCATATATAAAGCTGTTTCAGATTTTACAGAAAATACTGTATTGGTATATAGTAAATATCAAGGACTACAATAAACAAATATTTAGTAGTCTTCACTATCAAGTCAAACAGGTGTCCGCACCAAGTTCTACCGATACCATCGTGTCACACTCACAACTCATCAGTGTGTCCAGTACACAAAAAATAATCAGTATCAGGGATAGCAGGGCTCCTACTTTAGCCTCTAAAACCACCTCTTCAATGTAATATTCTCAAAGCACTGCACTTAGTTGATTAAAGTCATGTTTGCCTGTGATGTAAACATCACAGCATCAACAAAGTGTCAACATCGTCAAACATTAATTTTGGAAATATTTTAACACAGTCTGACTACACTAACAGTTCATCAAGATGTTTGAACTAAAACATCCTTGTTAATTTGTACCTATATACTAAAAACTAACAAATTGATACACTGAAAAATCTATTGCCCTTTTTTACACAGTAAACAGAAACTACATATCCTTTGTCTTGTGAAAATAAGCTGTTGCACATATCCAAATTCCAACATTTGCTTATGAAAAACTGAAACATCTTATTCTGTCACAGAAATTAACAAAATAGTTTCACCAAGCTTCTCAAGACCATAATAAATTGCAAGCACCAAATTTCATAAGCGTGAGACAAGCAGTGCCTTATACCTTTGATGTTAGAGTACAGAATGACAAGGATGACAAGGTGAAGTAACCCTCAGAGTGAACTGGCAACAATTACTCCCTCATTAGACATCACAAATCTTCCATTCAACTCCAGTATCTCAGTGGTCATTAAAACAAAACCATAGAAGGATGATCCCAACTCTGGCATTGCTGGGAGAGGATCCTACAAAGACCTATTAGAGCAGGACAGCATTCCTTAAGTAACCATTCTATGCATACTGAGAAAATTTGTACCTTGTTTCATAAGCAGGCAGGGGAAAAGAGCGCTCCTCTGTTTACATTATTTTCCTATCCCTGGTAACTTGACAATTTTTGTTCTTATTTCCATAGAACCTAATGTAGCAATATAGATATTAAGCTTCTTTAATGTTGTATGAATAGGCTACTGTTAAAAGAAACAGAAAGAAAACAATTAGGGCGTCTGCTCTGTGAAAGACTGCAACATGAACTCATCTTTCCACAGGCACCAGAGATTCCACAGGACAGAAGGGATGTTACACATGTCCTATTTTCAGAAAATCTTCAGTTTGAGTTGTGCTTTATTAGTCTTCACAGAATCCCATCACTAGATGTAGAGCTACAGCACACCAGGTTTCATTAGTTCCATTGCTTGCAAACTACTTATTTTAATAAAACATGAATAACCAAATACAGAAGCCTGCCTGCCAGGTGAGGGGGTTTTGTTTGGTTGGTTTACTTGAAGAGCTTTAGATAAAGCCATAACATTAAGCAGTAATTTTTGCCAGTGTTTTAAATCATCCTGTCAGCAGTGAAATTACAGACAAGAGAGGCAGCTGAAACAACTGCTAGTACAGAATGAGTTGGCACTGCCATCCCACCAAAGCTTGGTGCAGGCTGCTACCACCCTAATAAAATTCTTCAGGTTATTCTAAATTCGTGCATTCAAAATTGTAAAAGTGAGTTTCCCAGTTAATGCTATAAAGCAACACTGAATAAATACAAATACTTTAATCTTCCTCTGCAGTCATATCCTCCCACACTGGTAAGTATAATTAGGAAAATGCTACATTGCATGTCCTGAATAGTGAATCTAGCCGATTGTTAATTATTATATTTACATAGTTTATATGAAAAATATTCAAATTCATGAATGCTCTAACTTTTCTTTGCCATAACATTAATACCTGAACACCACTTGAATGCATAATAGTATATTTGTAGCTTATTGATTCTTCTGCAATGTCTTTCTAAGAGAACTGTTGTACAATGAACTTCCAGATGTAGAGAACATTTGAGATTAAAAAAAGGAATATTCTTTTATAAAAGCGACATATCCTTGAAGGGAGGGAGGGAAAGCTGACATGAAAGTATGTTCACATAATCAAAAGATAAACTGTAATATCTTAAAAGAAAATTTTGGGAAAGTGACTTTTATGAAATCCTATTTTGCAAAATGAATTGTGAATAATCTTTCATCTCTATTTAACACTCATAAAATAATGATTTCCAGAAAAACACAGTGATAAAAAGGTTTATATGAAGCATGGAATTTCATTTTGCCAACAATAACTGTCTTGTATCTGTTTTATTGAGAACAGATAAAACAGAAATGTATCACATATTTTGAAATATGAAAAAAATCAAGAATATTCTTTTAACAAATATCTCTTTAGAAATTTGCCATGTGTGTTAACTAGCAATATCTATGATATGATCTGTAAAATGATTGAATGAATGCATAAGGCATTATTAAAATATTTTTAAAAACCTGAAGTAGGAAAGACAGAAAATAGTATTCTATAAAATCTTTTTTATAAACCACACCATTATTAAAAGACCCCTCGCCTTATTTTCTGGGTGTCCAGTCTTTTTTCAGAAAGTGAGTGCTCATATCTTTAAAAAACTGGGTTCATTTTCACAGTAAAAAACTCGAGCACCTTATCTCAAAATGGTACTCTTCCATTAAAAAAAAAGAAAAAAAAAAGATAGAAAAATAACATATTTCTTTTATTTTCTCTCTTTTTAATTTTTTGTACTTTGTGTTCTCTGTCTATATAGTCCAAATATAAGGAAACTTTTTCTTTCCAAGTAAGAAATGAAATCAGTATTTACATTATATCATCTTTTCACATCAAGGTCAGGTAAATAAAACTCAATGCCCATTTGATTTGGGCATTCGAATTTGGACATAATCTAAGCATTCATGTAACTACTTGACTAGTTATATACATGTATAAATGAAAGCAAGTGTCCCATTGTAATAGAACATTGCCAAAAAGCCTTAAGAAATGTTTGATTCAGGAATACTGTCACTTCTCCTCATGAAAAGTATCTTGAAGTGACCTTGCTGCCTTCCTGTAGGCATACCTATCTCTTTATCTCCCAATCTTTATTTATCATATATTCCAAGAAGGATTATTCACAGAATCTTCATCTGTGATGTACTTTATACACATTCAGTTTCATCAAAATCATCTTTTCATGACCAAGGTATACATGATTTATTTCTTGATGAAAAGTGGAATACTGAGTGTACTTGGGCAGTGATTATTAATAAAGTACTTAAAACTTGCAAACACTGTGAGTGAACTGACTCCTTGAATCGTTTAAAAGCCAATTTTTCAACAATTTTGGTATTTACACAGTGAGATCACTAGAACTAAAATGGCAGATTTAAAATCATTCAACATATATATATTGTGTTCCATAACACTTCCTAGGAAGAGTATATGACAATCCAGTGTCTCATGCAAAATCAATTACTTTTTAGTTCAAGATCCTCAGTCACTATAACAGGATATTATCTTGTGTCCTGAAAAAATATCTTGTTCCAGTTTCTAAGGAAACCAGCAACAAAAACTAAGTTTACAATACTGCATCCTCCAAAAACTCACTACAATGTCAGTCTCCAGGGTACCATTACCAAGTGCTATTTGCATTTAAATTTCTATAACCCTTAAGCATCTGGATTGTTTGTTTATATGCACGATTATGATCTACTAGGTATCTAGGTGTTATTCCTCACCTCCCCATATGGGTTCACAGCCTACTGGCGTTTAATGGTTTGTAAAGCCAGATTTCAAATCTGGGACTTGTGAATTTTTATTTTAAAAATTCCTTTTTGCCTCACTCAGTGAGATGCCTGTTCCAGCCTCAGTATGTGCTTCATTAATGGATGTCACTCATTTGGTTTCACACATGGGAAGAAACTGGAAAAGTCACATTGCTGTGTGCTACAAACAGCCAGTCTAGAGGAACTGTCTGTTTTGAGCAGAAGGTTTTGGGAACTGGCCTAGGGGAACTAGGTTACATGTTCCTAGGGGAAGTCAAGGAAAGCTCCAGATTTTTCTTGACAGATACTTGCTTCTTTTGTCAGAAAAGCTCAACAAATATTCTGATAAGTTACTGATGCTTTTATAGTTGAAAACTCTCCTGACAAACTACTCTGCTGACCAGAGATGACAAGGCCCTGACATCAAATTTCTGTCTTCAGAATATACAGAATTGTTATAAAATCTGTCCACAGAGGATGCAACAAAACAGATTCATGGGCTGTATTTTCCCACAGAAATTAACAACAATTTGTCATTTTGCAGAAAACCCTCTTCCTTTGTATTGTGCTTTGAGACTCTAACACTTTTAACTCTGTAATTATTTTTCATTCAAAAAATCACCCATGGGTTTTTGCAAACTCTAAATTTATTCTTTATTTAGGGATATAGAATTTACTGAACAGGATAAAAAGAGTTTTTTCTAAACAACTCAGTTTTACGACTAAGCAATCACACTTGCCCAAAGAAACAGAGAGTGGGAATGTAAGAATAAAGACTTCTGTTCTGAATTGTAGACAGATATTTGCCAGTGCAGCCTCCCACATAAGTAATATTCTAACCTTGGCAGGTGCAGCCATTGATTTAGATCAGATTTTTCTCCAGAAAAATTATTTCAGCAAAGTAATCATTAGCTGTTCTCTTTTCTTACATAATGTTCCCTTATTCTCTGTTCCCCATCTCTTGTTAAAAACATTTAACCTCAAACAAATCAAAATTACATTTTTTTCCCCGGTCCTCCAAACATCACTAAAATCTAAAAGGAATATAATAATATATGTTAAAATATGGTATTTAAACACCTTATAGTAGTGAAGAAAGAAGAAACACATGGTTAAAATGAGCTTTGAAGAAGTCCTGTGCTGTGTACAAAAATGTTGTATGCTGTGTGCTTACTGCGTTTACTGTATGCGACTCGCTTACACAGCTTGTTTACTGTGTTTTCAGTAGAGCATATTTGTGTTATCACTATAAATAGTAGTTTTTTTGATTATTACATCTTAAAATCGTTGAAGAATTTAAGCTACATCCATTTGCAAGTCATTAGTCTTTAAAATGAAATTGAAATAGCAATATTCAGAGTTAAAACTAAGTCACAACATTATTTAATAAAAATATAATTTATATAAATACAACCTTGAGAACACCAAACAAATGTTTTTGTCCTATAAAGTCTTTTTTCAATGTGCAGAGACAATAATAAAACTAAACCCATACATTATATTTATAGCCAGTTATACTTTTTCTTGGAAGCTTTGAAGAGTTTCTGAAAATCATTTCAAAAAATTGTGACAGTACTATGGGTTTTTTAGTTCAAATGAGCAATAAATTTAAAAAGACATTGAAACCACTAAAAATATTTAAGAGGACATTGAAAGAAAGAAAAGTAATACTGCAAGGTGATAAATCTACATTCCCCACTCCTTGGATGCAATACAAGTACATCTTTAGTTAATTACATAATGCCTTCTGTGATGCATTTCTTACATGTTATATCTTCCTTTTATTGTAAATAATAGGGTAGGATTACTTGCAAGATGGATTACTGTTTGATGGCTGTTGACTTCATTGGGTATTGCTGTTGATTTTATACAATTACTGCACTGGCTTGCCTTTTATACTCTCACCCAGAGAAGCACTGAGCACTTTTTAAGACACAATGAGACTTTAAATCAGACAGTGAATTAAAGAGAACTTGTGGCTTCTTTGGATCTCATAAGAACAGTTTTCAATTAGAAATGAAAGACCACAAATTTTATTAAATCATTCTTCAACTTTAAGAAGTGTCTCCCACATTCAAGTCAACGGTAGTGTATCAAAGATGATGTTTGACTAGTCTGAACTCTGAAAGCAGAGGGAATGCTGATTCATTCGCCTACAAATGACAAGCAAAGGCTGAAGGAGTGGCAAAGATACAGCTGGACAACATTACACCTGTTTTGTGTAGAAATTAAGAGAAATACAGAAGCAAAACAGAGTGAGAGTATGTTTAGAAGTTCTCTTAAGCTCCTGAATAACTATTTCTCAAATAGAGAAGTGGAACTAAAAAAAAAAATTAAAAAGTAACAGGAATTAGGCCACAGGTGGCTATTCTAGGAATGAGAGGGCAACTTAGCTGTTCCTCAACCTTGAATCACAATGAAAGCAATTAAGATTGGGGGAAGGAAGGGAGGGGGGTTTTGCCTCTGTTAGTACTTCACTCTGAACTGTTTCCACTTTCCATCAAAAATATCATTAAAAACCCATAGCACCAAAAGGTCAGACACATTTTGGTGAGATACAAAGCTAGGAAGTCTTTGTTGCTTTAATAGATGAGTGTTTGAGTAAGGATAGTAGGATGGTCTGGACAACAGAGAACTTGCCCTTGAGTGGATGAGGAAGAGGTTAAAGACTTATTGGGCAAGCTTAATACTCTTAAGTCAATGGATCCTAATGGGATGCATCTGAGAGGGCTGAGGGAACTGGCTGATATGGTTGCTAGGCCTCTCTCCATCATTTTTGAACAATCATGGAGGATAGGCAAGGTGTCTGAGGACTGGAGAAAGGCCAATGTTACTCCAGTCTTCAAAAAGGGCAGGAAAGATGACCCAGGAAACTATAGGCCAGTCAGCCTCACCCCCATCCATGGAAATATGATAGAACAACTCATCCTCAATGTTGTCACTAAATATACGAAGGACAAGATGGTTATCAAAGAGAGTCAATGTGGATTCACTAAGGGGAAATCCTGTTTTACCAACTTGATAGCTTTCTATGAGTGCATAACTGGCTGGCTAGATGAGGGGAGAGCAGTGGATATCATCTACCTTAACTTCAGCAAGGCTTTTGACACTGTCTTCCATAACAACCTCATCAGAAAGCTCAGGCAGTGTGGCTTGGATCAGTAGACAGTGAGGTGGATCAAGAGCTGGTTGAATGACAGAGCCCAGAGGGTGGTGACCAATGACACAGAATTGAGTTGGAGGCCTGTGACCAGTGGAGTTCCATAGGGATCAGTTCTGGGGCCAGTCTTGTTCAACATCTTCATCAACGACCTGGATGAGGGAACAGAGTGTACCCTCAGCAAGTTCACTGATGACACCAAAGGAGGACTGGCTGGTTCACCGGCCAGTCCTGAATGTCAGGACTGAATGGCTGTGCTGCCATTCAGTGGGATCTTGACCAACTTGAGAGTTGGACAGAGAGGAACCTCATGAGGTTCAACAAGGACAAGTACAGAGTCCTGCATCTGGGAAGGAACAATTCCATGCACCAGTACAGGCTGAAGATCAATCTGCTGGCAAGCAGCTCTGCAGAGAGAGAGACCTGGGAGTCCTGATTGATAATAAACTGAACATGAGCCAGCAATGTGCCCTTGTGGCCAAGAAGGCCAATGGCTTCCTGAGATGCATCAAGAAGAGTGTGGCCAGAAGCTCAAGGGAGGCTCTCTTCCCCCTCTACTTTGACCTGGTGAGGCCTCATCTTGAGTCTGGTGTCCAGTTTTGGGCTTCCCAGCTGAAGAGGGACAGGGAACTTCTGGACAGAGTCCAGCACAGGGCCATCAAGATGATCCTTATGAGGAAAGGCTGTGGGAATCACGGTTGTTTAGTCTAGAGAAGAGGAGATTGAAGCAGAATCTCTTTAATATTTTTAAGTGTATAAATGGTGAATGTGAGGAGGTTGGGGCATTGCTTTTTTCTATTGAGTCTAGCAACAGGACAAGGGGTAATGCGAAGAACCTGGAACACAAAAAGTTCCATTTAAATATAAGGAAAAACTATTTTACTGTGAGGATGAGTGAGCCCTGGCAAAGGCTGCCCAGGGAGGTTGTGGAGTCTCCTTCCTTGGAGGTCTTCAAGAACTGCCTGGACACGTTCTTGTGCAACCTAATCTAGGTGGACATGCTTCTGCAGGGAGGTTGGACTAGATGATCTCTAAAGGTCCCTTCCAACCCCTACCATTCTATGATTCTATTGCAGTTAGTGGAAAAGTATTACTTAAAACACAGTAGAAGGAGGGAGAAACTAAGGGCTTGGTGAATGGATGTGTATCTTCAGAGATGAAAATCTTCTGAGTGTCATGAAACACGCATAAGAAATTAAAAGTTATGGAAACAATGAGATCTAGAAAGACAGAAAGATGATAAAGTAGAAATTCCAGGTAGCAGAAACCAAGTGCTTTTATATCACTATAGATGAGATTGCTAGAAAGAAAAAGGTGTTGCAAGAAAAGAAGAAAGGGAAGGTCATGGATAGAAATGGGAACAAGACTACTCGGGATTGAAAAAATAAGGCTGTCTTAAACAGATGTGAAATGAAACCCTAGAGTATTCAGCACAGCTACCTTATTTCTGTGTCACAGCTGAGCCATCTATAGGAAATATCGTATCACTGGTATTTATACAAATAAAGAGGAAGGACAGTCTATTATTCTATGACAGTCTAAGGCAAAAAGAAAGAATAGGAAATCTTCATTGCGGAATGAAGCAGTTCTTTTTAATTCTTGGTCCTCTGTTTCTTGCCCTTCCATTTTTGGCAGCTGCTATGGGGTAAGCCTTGTTCTTGTAACAGGGATAACACCAAAAAACAAAACACCAGCTACCATGTGTCTTCAGTCTCCTTGTGGGACTCTTTATAAATGTCTGGCTATTTTATGTACTTATGTCAGGGCAAAATTCAAGCTCAAATACAAACAAAAAAATTGTTTCAAATCTTGTTAAGACACTCCCTAAGAGTGAGATAATAATTCATGAGCATTGACGCAATCCTTACAAGTAATCAGCTCTTGCCAAAGACTGAATTAAATTAGAGGGACAGTGTTGAAGCCTGCATCTTGTTAAGACTATACAAGAGGAAAATGTTTCATACATATTTTGCATACATTTTTCCACTGTCTAATTGGGCTGGAGGAGTGAGATAACTCATAGCCTATTGTTCCAGCAAGACACGAGTGTACAGAGAAAAGGGAATTGTTAACAAGCTAATATTAGTCCAGTAACATGACTCGATCATTTTATTTCTATCTATCTGTTGGATGGATGTCAGAAATTCTCATGTAGGAAATTTGTTCTTCCCTTTGCCACAAAGATTAGCTAAAACCTGTGATACCAGTACTTTTGCTGGAAGGAATAGCACAGGAAGGAATAGTGCAGGAACTTCACTGCTGTGTTATTATCTGGGATCTATTATGTTTTACATTTTTCAAAAATCTTTAAGCTAGATCTTTGACATTCAACTGCCTATAAAGACATACACCACCTGATGAGAAGCTTTGATGTGCATTTTGAGGATTAAATAATCTAGATGGAAGGCAATGTGTTTCCAGCCAAGAAGAAAACTATGGAGGAAATTTTGCCTCCTGCCGTTTAGCACTGCTGGCAGTCAATACCTTTTAGCCTACCCTCTAAACTTGATTTCATACATATTTACAGACTATTTTTCCTCTTACTACTAATTCTTTTGAGACCAAATTAAGAACAAAGATAGCAGGAACAGGCTTCATCAAATAAAAATGTAAATATGCTGCATCTCATTTTTGCATGAAGAAAGTTTATTTAAATATTTTCTCAAATGGAATATCTTTGCAGTATCATTATTGCTTGCAACCGGAAAAGTAATAGCTTTACAAGTCAGAGTAACCCATTGAGGCTTAAGAAAATGTATGCATTTAAATAATGTAGTTTACTTAGAAAAAAAAAAAAAAACCAACATAAAACCAACCTAGAATTTTCTGCATTTTTGGACAAGAAAAGAATACTAACAAAAAAACAATATTAAATACTAAATAAAGGATAATCCTACTTCCTGTAATCGAGGTACATTGTCAAGTGGCTCAAGAGCTTTAACTGTGAAAAACCTAAAGCTAAAACTAAAATTTATAGTCCTTTTACAAAGTGAGATAAACTATAACACATTTCAAATTTTCATTTTCTTAAAGAAGGCCTAAAAGCCATTAATGCTTTCTTAATTAACAGCCCACTTTTTCTATCGGATTGACTTCACAGGTAAATAGGCAAATACGGTACATACAGGTTAACATCTTGATGAAACCAGTGAAGTTACAGCAGTGACTTTGAACTCAAAACCTTACGAGAGTCTGATCTCTTTTACTTAACAATTTAATAAAAAAAAAAAAACTAAAACCAATATCTTGCCTAACTTAATGCTCCAACATTTTTTTTTTCCTCAGTTATTATGTCTACCCACAACCAAATAGGAATTCTGAATGGATCCCAAAAAAATAGGAGCAAGAATTGTTGCTATAATCAATAGAAGTCTTTATATTTCGTTATCTTTATTTTTATAAAGATTTAAAATGTTTTTTCATCTGTAATGACAGGCTTCAATGAAGTTCAGTACAAAAGATGAAGTTCTGTATAAAGCAAGAAAAGAGTAACTAGACAAGTTTTCTGCATTCTTGTGTGGCACGACATCCATCGTAAGTAAATTTGATCTCTAGATTTCCTTTCATTTTAAGGTTCTTCCATCTCACTCTACCCAAAAAAATCCATAGAAGCTTCCATATGGATTTTGTAGGACCAAAGTAGCATAGGAATTTGTAATTCTATCTTTAAAACACTTAAGCGGTTTATTCCATCTGATGTTTCCCTACATATCCTATCAGGCATTCACTACATCTCCTGTAGTTAAAAAGTATCAGAGTGGGCTTGGTAGGGTTTTAAACATGTCTATGCTGTTAATGGGTCTCTGCAGACCAATCTCTGGTTTAGATTAGACATCTAGAGATGTTCTGGTAACCAGGTTTGACACAGATGGACACGCTGTTTCTGAAGAGTGCAATGAGAAACATGTAGGAAAATTTAAGGGTTGCAACAGGAAGTCCACTGTTTTTTCCAGATTGTATCAAACTTTAGTTTCCTCTGCACTCCTCAGCTTCTAAGAGCGTTCAGACCAAACTCACTGAGCTAAGGATGCTAGGATTTACATGGGAATCCATATATTATCCTCATCTGCAGGTGTTCCTTCTCAGAAGAATATATTAGGGCCCACTACCTTGAATTATTTTGAGAAAATGAATCACAGGAATACCATTTCTAAAGTGTCGTATATTCACAAGCACGATATTAAACTGTTATGTGTTTGTTATATAGCATATAGTTACCTTTTGTTCATGTCTCATGATATTTCTATATAGGGCAAGATAAAATCTACTTGAAAGAAGAGCAAATATGTTAACAGTTTTTTGGGTTTTCATCAAGAAAACTCATCCAGACAGGAAGGAGAGATTAATCTTTTTGTAAGTGCTGGCAACATTTCAGAGATGTATCTACAAAGATTTGTGACAAGTTTAATGATGACATTATATAGAATGGCGAGGAGACTAAACACAAATTTAAAGAGCAAAACTTCCCCACTGAGTCTTTGTCTACATCAATGAGCAAACTGTGTGGTGTTTAAACACAAGCCCCTGAGCTGGTAGCCACATTGATTATCTGTATGCCTATTCCTACAAGTTTGCAATATTTAGGAGACCTAAATATTCTTAGTTCAAGTTTGTCCCCCATGGTTAAACTGAATTTCTCTGTTTCTTCAGGAAAAAAAAAAATCTTCAACTCACTCTCTGTAACCACTGTGCCAGTTCTTTGCCCCTACAGATTGTAAGGCAATGGTGAAATGGGCCCTAGGAATATGTCCCTCCTTCATTTTATTGGCAACTGTCATACAAACAGCTTGACATTTCTTTAACTGCTGAACTCAAAATGCACAAAAATATTAAGAGTACACAATTCTTCAGGAAATTTTAAGGTTTTCCTGGAGACTAGGAACACAAATTTAGAAAGTCTGTGATAATGAGCTAAATCTAGGAAAGAAAAAGATACTATGTTCTGAAAATGAAAAAAAAAGAATAAAGAAAATAAAGATTTAAGATCGACCTTTAAAAGAAAATATTTCTTGCTAAATGTTTTTCTTTAAAAGCCTGGCATCTGATTTCTGCAGATAAAATATGTTCATGACAGTAAGTGTTTTCTTAAGATTACATCATATAATTTGTGAGAATTTAAAAAACTACAATGTTTTTCCCATCTGCAGGCTTATATTCAGGAGATATGTTTAGCAAATTGTCCTGCAAGGACTGTATAAATCTGAATTAAACAAATCACAATCTCAGAGGCTTCACCATTTTAATTAAAAGGTGAATTTTTCACTTTTATTTTGTTATTCTTGCCTCCTGGGTCTGATTTATAACTTTTGTTACACAATTATATTCATTTATTTCTTTGTGCCATGTTGTATGTTATTTCAAAAGTAACATCTAGGATGTCCTTGCTTTAAAATGTAGATTTAGCCTCTCTGGATGAAACTTGGTAGAACATCTGTGTTTGAAAGTATGAAAAATTACCACATTTTCTGAGTGAAGCAGGCTGAGTGCTCACATTATACTGCCTCTAAGAGAAAATTAAAGTGCTACTGATAGCTAAGGGACTGGATGGCTCAAGGGAATCATAGTGTGACACAGTCTTTCATCTGATGAAAACCAGCATGAATTTAGCCCATGCTGATAATGACCAAAAGTCATTATCATTTGTTCAGTAATTTATTTAAAATGAGTTAGGGGTCCAGCTCACGTCTTGGTGGTAAGGAGTCCAAATTAGAACTGGGCAAGTAATAAAGAAATATCCACAAAAACTGTTTCAGCGTTTAAAATTAGTATGCTTAAACTTCTTTGTGTTTATTACCTTCTTCATATTTATCAGACAATTCTAGAAGGAAAGATGTTTGTGAATTAAAGATGTATCTGCACATTCTCAGAGAAAGTAAATCCTGACTTTATGAAGACAAGTATTTGCAGTGAAATAAAGATGTATTTTTTAGAATTCTGCTTATTCAACTAAATACATTAAAATATGTTCATTAAAATATGGTCTCTGTGCCTCATCAAAACTAACAAATTGCTTCTATTTTGTGAATCGGGTGTTAATAAATGAAGTGCTTTTGAGAAAGCTAGAGGATCATGGCTATTTACTATGACAACAACAAAAAAAGTAAAGAAAACCATCTCACAAGTAAAATAGAAAAAGAGATTTCATAAAAATATGTGATGTTGTATTAATATTTGGAATAAACTGAGGCCTGGTGGAAATGAGAATGAATCTTTGCAGAGGTGGAACAAAGACTGGTGAGTGAAGTCATTCTGGCAATGTAGCCAGGGGATAAAAATCACAGACTGCTGTACAAGAGACTACAAAAATCTAGTAGAAGTTTTTACTTGGCTTATATTCTCAAAAATGGATGCATAGATAAATATTGCTATCTTGAATATCTTTCTTATATTCCATTTTTTTTTACTGGGCACTACCAGGAAGAGCTTGGCTTGGTCTTCTTTACTAATTCCCATCAGGTATTTATATACATTCATAAAACTCCTCTAGAGCTTCTCTTCTCCAGGCTGAACAAGCCCAACTGTCTCAGCCTCTTCTCATATGACATGTGCTCCAGACTGTAAAGCATCTTCCTACTTGTTTGCTATGCTCTTTCCAATATATCCATATCTCACTTGTACTGGGGAGGCCAGAACTGGACACAGCACTCCATATGTCTCGCCAAGAGTAAGTAGAGGAAAAAAGGATCAACTTCCTTGGCATTCTGGCAAGATGCTGCCTAACACAACCAAGGAGTCTGTCAGCCTTTTTTGCCGCAAGAGCATATAGCTGTCTAACGGTCAGCTTGGTGTCTACCAGGATCCTAAGGCTTTTGCTACAAAGCCCCTTTCCAGATGGCCAAACCCTGCCTATACTGGAGCATGGATTGGCTGATTTCTAGGTACAGGACTTTACATTTACTCTTTTTTAAATTTTGTGAGGTTTCTTTGTGAGGTTTATGATGGTCTATTTCTCCAGGCTGTCTAGATCTCTCTAAATGACAGCATAGCCTCCTGGTGTATCAGCAGCTCCTCTCAATTTCATATGATCTACAATGCAATTTTGGACTCTGTAACAAATCTCCCATATTCCAAAAGAAAGCAATCAAAACAGGGTGATATCAGCCACAAAAAATGGAGAATTATCTTCCAGAATCTGAGAGACTTTTGCCACAAGCAGGAACAAGGAAAAGTATGTGGGTATAATTATAAAGGTGAGATGATGGCCTTTCATGTGTAAACACATGAAACACTCAAATTCCACTACTATTTTAATAGCAAGGACATTATGGCCTATAGTCTCAGCTTTTAAAGACAAACAAGAAAGGAGGACAACAGTGCTTTATTTCCCTAGTGTTCTACACTCTTGGCTGGCTTCCTGCTTGCCTGGGAACAACAGGGCTCTAGGACCCGCCAAATATACTTAAACAGTAGCAAAATCATAGGCTTAGGGGTGCACTTCCAGCAATTATCTTTCTGTGACTAATGATATGGCACAAGGCCCGTGAAGGTCTGGCCAGACTGCTCCTTCAGACAGCAGATTCTCCTTGCTGAGAAACACCATGTGTAACTGGAAAAAAAAGTATTAGTCCTGATTTACTTCAGCAAGTCTGAGCAGAGGAAAACACCTGGAAGAATTCTCCATGAGAGGAGCCATAAGCTTATTTGTGTTGTTCCTAAACAGTATGTCAGCAACAACATTTCCAATCTGTAATTTGTGCTGTTCACTATGTTCATCATGCCACAGGGAAAAATGATGCTTAAGGCAGAATGATTACACCACACTAGCCTTAAGCTAAAATGACATCATAAATAAACAGTGCAAGAAACAGTAATAATGACAGCAACCAAGACAGATATTAAAAAAACCACACAAAACTAAAATAGAACTTTGGTAAAGTAACACATCTTCCAAGTTACAAAATAAAAGTAATTAGGACATTTAAAGACCCATTCAGAATAACAAAGAGAAAAAATGTCAAACTAAAATCTATTATAATGCTTGAAATTGTCCTTTTAACCTTTATGTCAATTAGCAAAAGTTGCACGTTCATACTCAAGGGCAAAATATAGTCCTTTTCTAGCAAAACATGGAAGTTTGGTAATAATACAGAGTACGTAATGCTTAAAAAGTCATCTATTATAAAATCTAAGGCATGACTGTGTTGGAAAATATTGAGTTTAGCAAAGAAACATGAAATCTGTTTAATTTTGTCCAAAATCCAATAAAACCATCCAATCAAAATTGGAGTGAATTGTCCATTTGCAGACCAGTATCTACAATAAAGGAGACGATGTCTTTACTTGTTGAAAGTAATTAAGTTCTGAACACAAACATCCTCTAACAATAAACCAAATGAGCTCTCAATATAAAATGTCTTCCTTCTCTAAAAATCTGTATAGTGAATATAGCCTGAGGGAACTTTTAACAAAATCTTATAAACCTGAAAACTGACATTAATAGGAAGTACTGATATATCCTTAGTGACAATGAGTTCAATTCTCCTGCCACTGCATAATGGAAACACCAATTGGCTCCAATTTGCTTCGATTGGATTTGCTCCGATCAGTGACAGAAGAATGAGGCCCAGTCCTGCTGAGACATCATTATGAGAGACAGATTTAGCAGAAAGTGTTGGCTATAGCTGAAATATGTGACTCTAACATACTCAGGCTTTGGTTGAAATCCACAGGGGTGGATAGGAGGCAGTAAATGTGGTCAATGCATTCCTTAGAGTCAAAAACTACATTCATAGCATGAGCTCTGTTGGTGAGGTAAAGAACATAGTGTTTCTGTGTTCTCACTGCATATATCAATCTCAAATCCTCCTCTGTGCAAATTTATCTCAGTCCTCTATTCTCAAAAAACCCTCTAGCATCTCACATCTTCTTAATTATTGTGGCTTTTGCACATCTTTCTTTTCTCTTTGCCTAAAAATACACCTCATTTCCTTCCTCATCCTTTCCTCACATCTTAGTCTCTCTCTCCTCCTTCACCAGTCCTTATCAGATCTTTACCCCCTGTACCACAGGAGTTGCGAGGTGGGAGAGCTCTCCCAGAACACCTGCTCAAAGCAACCCAAAGTTCAGACTCTGACAAAAGTATCTTTTCACTCTATTACTCCATCTTTTCTACAGTATTCCTGAACTTTGAAGGAATAAAGAGGCACTACAGTCTTCCTTTTGAAAGCTAGGAAGAAGAAATGAAATCTGTCTTCTTACCATAATGTTCTAACCAAGAAAAGATATATTTCATCAAGAGAAGGTGCAAAGAGAATTTTTGCTGTGCAAAAAAAAAAAAGTGATTAATTCTATACTGAATCCAACTTAATGTTACAATTTTAAAAAAAGCAAAACAACTCAGGATTGAAAATCTATTATAATACTACTTATCAATAGAGAATATTAATTCACATTTTTAAATAAGTGGCTAAAACAGGGATTTAATCTAGATTTACTAAACCAGTAATTGTAGGTCAATTAAGTAGCAATTGGTCATTAAAATATTTGTATTGAGTTTTAACAGCTCCACTACATAAGATTTGCTAAATTACTGTCCAACTTGTGTCTTTAGATGTACTGCAGTGAATTCTGTGAGGTTGCACAGATGAAAATGAGAACAAAGTTTGAGTAAATAGCTGTTTTCTCTCAGGTTAGTGTTTAGCTAACTTACAGTAACTCACTAAGTCTAAATGAAGTGCTTGCTGCAGTTATTGAGGATAGTTAAAGTGTTAGGAATATTATTATGTCACGTGTTTTAGTTGTAAAACATGATAGTAAATGTCTAACAGCATTTATTAATTGCCAAACAAATCTTCAGTTCAGAAAGATTCCAAAGACTGTTGATACATCCATACATAAGTATGGCACCAGGCACATAGGATATGATTTAACATGATTATATCTCAATCTAGGTTATTAGGGCCACAAATAAACTTAGGTTAACAACAATGTGGAAATCTGAACTGGAAAGCAAGGACTGAACTGGACTCTTACCCATCAGCAAAGCACGAAGTGGCAAGAAGTCTCTCATGCAGTTGTGTACTGTGCTCAGTTTTTTTGTCTGCTTGATTATGAAAGCTGGGCTCAGGAAGTACAGGAGCATAGCCTAGGTTCTCCTTCTGCAGCAGAGGTAGCCAAAAGTGGGATGCCATAATTTGCTTGTCAGAATCCAGTACTGTACAGGTAGATGTTTTATCTGTATTTTTCCACCATTGTTTGCTGTTGGCACCTTCACAGAAGGAAAAACAAACATATACCTAACTGTGCATCTCACCCAGTTCTCCCTTAAGACAGCTCTTCTCTTCAGACAATGTACTGTTTTTTCCAATGTGCACAGGGATAAAATATCCCTTTCCCATTATGACTCCTTGGACTTTTTTTTTAATGTTATTCTAACCATATAGGTCCATATGTGGTCCTATCTCACATCTTGTGAAATCAGATAAATCATGTTTTCTTTGGTACAAGGATTTCTTATTTTGTATGAAAATGCAGCTATCAGGAAAAGGTCTTTGGCAGTTAGATGCATTTTATTTTCACCCCTACACACTCGCCTAAACATAAGCTAAGGGATAGCAGTCACAAATAATCCTTTAGATATCATCTTCCCTCCCCCAGCACACCTAGTACAAATTGCCATGGGGGGATGAGGGACCTAAATCACACTGTCACACCCAAGCCAAAGCTGGATTTTGAGTCAATATCCTTTCTTTCATCAAACACTGTCTCTGTGTCAGATAGTCATACCTTTATCATTTCTCTTTCGTGGCAAAGTGCACATGTCCAAGGAACTCAAAACCTTCCTGTCAGCATCAGCCTCTACCTAAATTTTTATTCACAACTGAGTTGACTGACAAAAAAATCCCCTGGACTTCACCCCTAGAGCCTGAGTACTTGCTCAGGATCACACCAAAACTGTGACTAGGACCAGACATGCCCAGACTCTGGCAACAGTGGGGGGGTTTGTGGTTTCCTGAGTTACCAGCTCCAGATTATATTCCTCCACTTTTTGATGTCATTCCAAAGCAGATCCTGCCTGAAACACAACTCTCTCCCTTCTCTCTCAATCACCTAACTGAAACTCTCCTGCAATGTAAGTTCACAATCTTAGAATAAATGTTATTTTTGTAGCCAGTAGCTAATCCTCCAAAAGAAAAGATGTGAAACGTAGCTATTTATTTTCTTAAAGTGAAGCACTCCGGCACCACATTGAACAAAAACATATCCTTTGATGCTTCTTCTGAAATTCTTGTGCTATTATAAACCAGATACAAGTGATTCAATGACTTACACTCCACACAAGTACCTAATTTACCTTTTTGGAGAGGGGGTAAGGGGAAAACTCAAGCGCAGCTGTATAATGTTATGTTGTGATTTTCATTACTACTCCTACCAACTGGACACATGCTACTCAGTCTCCTTAGAAAATACCAACATTCAAAATATAAACCAAATAAACTGATGTTACTTTTATCTCTCTTTCTCATTCTCTGCATTTGCACTTGTGTGACTGATTTGTGTGAAATGGTTTCCAAGTTTTCAAGCAAAAACCAGTTAAGAAACAAAATATTTATACTCTTCTAACTTGTGCTTCCTGCCTAGCTAGATCCAATACAGATGCAAAGTCACTGGTCCACAAGAGCCTTCCACAGATCTGTAATAAATTAATTAAATTAGTGAGTTGTGTTTAGATCAGAGGTTCTTGGCTGCCAGCTCCTAAGAACTTGGGGAATTCAGAACCGCAGAAGGATCATTTGGAGTCCATTTGGCAGAAATGTCAGAAACTTGCTGCTCCTGGGAACATCCTTTTCCAATAACATTTATAGCTCTAGATGGAAGTGAAAAGCACCATATGTTAAGAGTTTCCTGCAAAGCTTCCTGGTAAGAGAGGAAATAAATTCAACTTGTCACATCTGCTCGTGGGCCAGTCAAGTAGGATTTTATCATGGCTTTAAGTGGTTTACAAAACTGTCCTGTTATCGACTGAAGGGAGCTTTGCTTCTCGAGGATTTTTTTCCAATGTGCATGTTTATATAATCTCAAACATTAAATGATTTATTTGTCAGTGGAATTCAGTAACATGTATTATTATTTATCTCTAAACAAAAAAGATTACTCAGCTAACTAACAATTCAGTTGGGAGCCAATTTACATGGTTCAGCTGAATAAAACTAAGCAGTCCCACTCTGCCCTTCAATTTTTTGACCCCATCTCTGTATATTGTATCAAATTTTCCATTACAAAATACATTTAACTACACAAAAGTCAAGCTTCCACCATATTCAGAAATCTTAGGTCCTAAGCACTGTAAATGCAATGCAAACAGCTGGCTTCAAATCCCCAGGGAGTCAGGGATCCCAAAGAAAATCTTATGAACCAATACATCTCTGCAGTTGCTCAAAAAATCATTACTCCCTTTACAGAACACAGATATTTGTTACGTGAATTGCAAAGATAGTATAAAACAAGGTAAGAATATTCTGTGGCAGGAATTTTTGCAAAATTCACAAAGCTATGCAATTAGGTATAGCCAAAATCCACAAGTTACACACACTTTTTTTTGGCATCTTGTCCTGTTCTCACATAATTCAGTGGGAATTTTGCCATTGACTAAACAAAGAAGAGGATTGGGCCCAAACTATGCAGCTATTTGCCAAAATAATCAAGTTACAGGAAATTGCTCCTCAAAAGGTAGACGTGTTTCAGAATTCCAGATGCCTACATGGAGCTGATCTAATTTACACACACTGGGCCATATACTGTTCTCTGCCTCTGCACACAGTTCGCTTTGATGTTAATGGGAATCTGATGCTGCTTCGGGGCAGTGCAGTACATGTCCCTTGGAGCCCATTCATTCCACTCTATCAGTAAAGAGTGAGCACAAAAGCAAGTGGAAGTTACACATCACATTACATCCAATATTCATGCAATTATTGAAGAACGCTGTATGTATTACATTTGCAAACTGTCCATAATAATTTAATTTTCTCTCCTCAATTTATAATATGTTAATTAGGCATGAAATTAAATTCTTTTTAACATACAACTGATTATGTTATAATGTATCCAACAAAGATTGATTACTGAATAATAAATCAAAATTTGCATAAATATTTAGATAATTTATTTTAAGGAATTCTATACTACATAAACAGGTAACATGGGAAAACAGCAAGGACTATGACAGAGATTTCACTCTGCCTTTCAGAGATCTTTTTTATCGTGGTACTCATCAAGACTTTGTTATACATTAGGGAAAAAAAAATGTACTCCATACAATAAGGATCACTGCAGTACTTCAAATGTTATCAGAACATCATAATAAACAGCATATTGTTTTAACACACACTAAGAAAAAGATAACTTGTCAGAAAGGAAGTAAATCACACTTTAACTACAATTTACTTGGGATCCGCTCTTGCTCACATCAATGGAAAAACCTCTTCTTTCTGAGTTTGCATCCACCATTATCGTATCTGACCCTCACAAAGTCTTACTGCAATCATTTCAACCTAGGTTTCTTTGTGACAAAATGACAGTCGTACTCGTTATATTAACAGGGAGTTAAGGGAGGATACTTTATGTTTACAAGTCACCAAGGAAAACTTTAAAATATGATCAGAAATCTAAAGAAACTCCATTAAAGGGGCTGATGAGAATTTGTTCAGCAGATCTCCCAGCAATTCCAGGACTCTTTGTCTGCCTGACAGCTAAACTGTTTTTATGTACTCTTTCTTGAGGAACTTTCCATCAGCAACAGTTCAAATACAGATACATCCTCCCTCCTCTCCACAGTGCCTTCTCCAAAGTTGACTAAGTAAATGGAAAGACTTCCCAAAACCTCATGAGCTTTGGATCAGCTTTACATTTTGCATGATCTTCTCATAAACCAAAGATCATTTACAAGCTAGTCCCAACCTTGGACTCTGTCCTGCCTACACTAAGTGGGGAGATTCCAATTTGAGTTCAGCAGGAAAGAAATGACAAACTGCATGTAACTGGATAAATGTCTCTGCAGGGCTAACTGTTTATGCTTCTTGTTGGCATATTTATAAGTGTCAAAGATATTTTAAAATAATATTATTCAAAACCTGCAGCCAAAACCTTGGAGTAAGTTTTTTTGGACATATTAACTTGCTGCTTACAAGCCAGGATTTGGGAGAAATCACATTGGCTAGAATACAGAACCCTCTTGTAAAAAGAAAATTGAATTTAATGCCCAATTTAAGTTGACCAATTAAACCCAAATTTTAGTGATACAAAGAAAATAAATTTTTATGAGAAAACTATTATGAGAAAAGAAAACTGCAAATGGTTTTTTTTTTTTCCCCATATCTGCTTAGAAGTCACTAATTAACCATCAGCAAGTGCCAGGGAGACATATTTCACACAGGGAATAAGACTGAAAGAGAGTCGATCTTTGGTTCACTGCTGCAAGCTGCTGTGCACCTCTTGAGAAACACTCAGCTCTACATAGGAACCAGTGTGAGCTTTAGTGACTCAGACTGTTACAGCATGAAATTTTTGGGTCTTAATGCAGATTACGATTTAAAAGTATGTTTTCTTGCCCAGAAACTCTGTGATGGATTTGATCTTCAGTAAGTTTTCAGGAAGTACTCATCATTAGTGGAAGGACATAGTGGGATATCAGATTTTAACAAAAACTTGGAGATTATATTTCCCCTGGCTGCTACAACTGTACATCTGAGAAAGGAGGTGGGAGTCCCTGCATGGGTGAGAGCCCATGGGAGGGGGGGGCCTGACACGCTGCCTAAGAGCTCCTCCTGTACTCCTCTCTCAGGGACCACACAGAAAATGCTACAAAGCTGTGGATTTTTTTATTCCACTTCTTCCTACTTCTTTCTCATTTTTAATTACCTTCTCCTTTTTATTTTCAAGATATGGTGTAAGATCTGCTTTTAAGAAGATATGACTACTATGACTATTCCACTGCAAGTGGAGAGCACTAGACTGTCCATATCAGCCAAACCACACTCCACCTCTTAGTATTGTTGTTCCATGTTTGGGATCAGCTTGAACTCCAATTTCCTAAAATGCACAAAACTTTGCGAGCTGCAGCCCTTCAGGTACAAATTGGTAATGCTACACTGAATTCTTAGAGCTTTTTTCTGTGATCTAGAAATGCTTAGAAACATCAATATTCCTTCAGCCCACAGAAAACCTGGAGCACAAGTACACAGTCAGTGACAAAGCTACATGCTGGTCAGCCATCTGGCAATCCACTGGATCATCTGACATCTCATCTCTCCCTCCTCCCAAAATCTGACTAATCATCTTGTTCTTGTTGTTTCAGTTTAAAATTGCTATATAAATCCCTTTTAAAAGATTTTCTGCAGCTATTGGAAGCCATTCTCACCCCATTCCCCTCTCCACTCCGTCATTTGATTTTGTGGTCCCTCAGTCAGGTATAAGGAGGGCAGTGCACTGTCCTCTGTGCCTTCACTACCACATTCCCCACTTGTACTCTTCTTCATCTACTCTTTGTTACTATATTTCTTATATTCAGCACTCTGAGAAAGTGATACAGGATGTTACATGAGGTGTACTGAAATACTTTATTATTAAATATTTTAAATTAATCATGTATGATAGTTAATTATTCATTCAAACAAACCATGAAAAATAGGGACTGCAGCAATTTCCTCTCTCCAGTATCAGATTGCTACTAAATGTATGGCACAATAAAACACTCAAATTAAAACTTCCTGATGTGACACCAAATTACTAAGTATCCCAACTGCTGAAAAATCAGAAGTACAACGCTTGCGCAACATTTGTTATATTCATGTTCTACTTAAAACTGCATCTTATTTGAAAGAAAAGAATATTCATGATCTCTCTTCTACAGATTGGAAAGGAAGTTTCTTGATTTGTCTGAAACTTTTGAACAACAACAAAAGCAACCTTAAGGAAAGCACATCATGTGCAAGCAGTTGGTGGTGTATGGTGAAATTAAATAATCACATAGCAGAGTTTAACATCTTGAAGCCAGTCTTTCTCACATGAACAGCTTCCTCTTTATTATTCCTAATTATTTAGAATATTCTTCACCAATAGTAAGAGCAAAATTTCACTGCCCTGAAGAAAATCCTATTGCATCCTCCTAAAGCCAAAGCCAACGTTGGTAGAACTAGACCTTGTAATAAGCAACACACAAGATAGGAAGAATATAAAGGAAAGAAGCCTGGAAGAACAAAGAAAATTCAAAACACATCAGAAAGAAGTTGCTGAAAAAGATGCAGGGTAAGTTGCAAAGGAACTTACCTTTGTTCAGCCAAACCAAAATATGGTACATATCCTGTTAACTCCCCAATGCTATTTTACATTTACACATTCACACCTGTCAGGCTCAGCCTGAGTACCTCCTCTCCTGCTCCTCCCATCAACAACCAAAGGTCCTTTCCAACATTTAAGATTCTGTGAAGACAGACAATACTAAAGAACCCAAATCCCAATCTTATTTTTATTTTTGGTTTTGCTGTAATTTTGTCATAAGCACTCTGCTGTATAAGTTTATCTCCTATGTAATTCCCAAATCCTTCACAATAGGTAAACATAAGACTTTTGACTGAACTTCATGATTCTATTTTGAACTGCCTGGGCTCTGGCAGAGATATCATTATAGTATATATTCCTGAAGACTCAGTGTAACGATCAAAGCACTCTCAAAGTACAGCGATCAATGAAGAGCTGTTTGTCCATCAATCCTTCAAGAGAAGCAGGAGTGCCCAGCTCAGCAGAACAGCAGGAGAGCATGCTGCTGTCTGAGGGAATCACGGTTTGGTCGTAGTCTCTCCAAGGTAATAATATTTTGTCAGTATTATTTCTTTTTTTACTCTAAAAAGAGATCTGTCTTCTGTGAATCCATTTGTTAGATTGCAATTTACAGGTTTAACCTTTCATTAGTCTCTATCCACTTTCATTAAAGCCACTAATTTGACAAGTGAATGGCTTCTTTTTGAGAGGTTTGTCCTTTCCTTTCCAAAGAGAATTTTTCCACCTCACCTATCAGTGTGGCCCAGGCACTGGGTGTCATTATTGTCTTCTTGGCTGACAGAAAGAGGCCAGAACAGGAGAGTGCCTAGGCAAAGGTTTGCAGAGATTATATGCACAGATAAATTTTAATACTGGTCATCTTTTTACCACGCTCATCCATCCTCTGTTCTTTCCGTCTAGCAAAAGCCCATGCTCAACCCCACTTCTGCATTACTGAGATATTCCTAACAGCATCTTTGAACCTTTTCCCCTTGCATGTCCTTCTATACCTTCTGCTTTGATTCTCTTTTGCTTTCTTTTTTTCCATCTTTTCCCTAGTCAGGTCTCCTATTATTTGTTTCATCTTTTGTTGCTCTTTTTCTTCTATACAGTTGCTCTTTCTTATGTTGCTGATTCAACTTAATTTCATTTCCTGAATCTTGAAACTACTCTTGGAAAACTTTTTCTTCTCTCTCCAGCCCCATCTCCTAATATTTTTTACAGAGTTTCTCTAAAGCATAGCACAAGAAAACTACACTATTTTGTTAATTTAATCTAGCACTTCAGCAATGTTTTTTTCCTGACCACCCTGCTCCCACTTGGTTATATTCAAACAAGGACAGACAGACAACTTCTGATGTTCAAGGTTTGAGAGGGAGGAAAAGATCGTGAGTACACTTTTTGGAAGATCTCATCATATTTGCTGGAGTCATTACTTTGTGGCTCTACAGTCTTTTCATAGTAAAAATCTGGAAATATATTCTGCAAAATATAATCTGTAAGCTTTCCTCTCCCCATTCCTTTCAGATTTTTAAAAATGTTATTTAACTTTTTAACTGTCAAAGCTTGGGGCACTGTATTTGAAAAATACTACTCAGCATGTCTACACTGGAAGACCTGTGAGAGAAAAGGAAACACAGACCCACGTGTAAATGTTCCTATTTCCTGTGTGCAGCACATTGAACATCAGAGAATCATTAGGTTTCTTCAGCTATTATAATACAGGCAAAAGTTGGCCAATACATCAGAACTGTTTGGAAACAGTCAACATAAGTGAGTTCAGACTGAGAATGGGTTCCATTCTGTACAGTAAAGTTTGTTCCCTTATAGGCTCTGCCAGAATCAATGAGTTGGAACTCATGCACTCCTTTTCAAAAAAAAAAAAAAAGACATTTTTAAGAAAAGTCTCAAGTTGTAGCAGACACTAATACAACATCATAGAGGTCTGAAAGTGTAACTAGGATGGAAGACAAGACAAAGACATTGGTTGATATTTACTTGATAAATATTAGATGTAATTGCATCCATGCAATAAAACACTACTCACATTCCTGTGAAGAATACCAGGAAGTTCCTTCACTTAATATCCAATAATCCCTTTTTCTCATTAGATTTTGTAGATCAGTATTTTAAAAATCTGACCTGGATACTTCATCTGCAGGCTGATTAGATTCACCTTCTACATCTATAAACAACCCAACAAGTTAAGTGTGGTGTTTTGCATTTCAGTAATGACAAGATTCCTGCCTTGAGCAGATTAAACTTCAGAAAATCCTAAATGACTGAATTATCAGTAAGAATAATGTTCAATTAAGTTAGTAAAGAGACTTTATGGTTTACACTGCCATTACTCTATTTTTTAAGGAGAATAAAGTTTTGTTTTATTTTATTTTTAAACAGTCAATTAAGAGTAAGTTCGTCCAGTGACGAAAATTCTTCTAATTACTAAGTTTTCACGGTATTAAATACTTCAAGTTAAATCAACCAGCATTTAGCAAACTGCTGCTCCCCCCTCCTCCCCCTTCCACATACACACTTTTTTGCTTCTAAAAGCCCTCTACTGAATTAGCTGCTAGGTGCTAATTGCAAATGATTAAGCACTCACTAGTCTTACACTTCTTGCTTTAATATTAATGAGATGTATTAGCATGGAACATGGCTTGTATTAATATTATAAATGGAAGCCTGCATGGATCACTGCCTACTGTTTTGCATTACAAGGAGCAAGTAGCTAAAGAAAAAAGTCCAATTTAGACCAGAAAAGACTAGTACACCATATATTTCCTTTGGCAACAAAGAAGTAAAAGGACTGAAGAAAATAAAGTTAAATATTATCTATTTATATAAACAGCATGTCATTTTTTCCATAACCAGCAGCAGCAAACATATAAAAAGATAAATTTCTCTCATCCATCTCTCAAATAACTAGAATATATGAAGCTAAAGTTAAATTTAAATTACTCCATTAAGCAGAGTCATGCCACAGTGAAATACCTTTCCTGCCCTGCTCTAAAAAGGTAACTTGCAATTCTTTTTTCTGTATATATCAGGTTCAAGGACTGTATTCCAGTCAAATATATTACTTGTGCTTTCCTATTCACAGAGTGCCAAAATGTACATAGCGGGCTTTTTAAGCAGGTACGTAATTATTTATCCATCCTCCAAGGTTTCTTCAGCCCATGTGGACAAAAGAGGTCCGTTAACACGTACAACTTAACTAGCTTTCCTTGTATTTGTTAGATAAAATAAGTTGCATGCTAAGACTGAAACCAATCTGTTAGAAATGTAAAACATTGTTTTCATTCTTCATTGCTTTGTGCAATTATAAATAGACACAGTATGTTTACATGATATACAAATGAAAGCTCTCTGCACACAAACTGCATCACTTCTAAAGACACCTTCTACAAAGTCTATGCATTTTCTGGGGAGCCTGAAGAATCTCCTTCAAGATGAAATTTTTAATGCTAGTTATTGGAGTCATTTGGAAAGTATGATGTGTGTGCTTCAAAATAGAAGACAAGTTTCCCTCATCTAGAAAATATAACATTTTTTTTCTCTTGAATTTGGATATAAGAAATATCTTGTAGATGGAAGGGTAATTGTTTATACAATATTACAGTCACAGAATGGTAGCGGTTGGAAGACATCTAGACATCTTCTAGTCCAATCCTCTGTTAAAGCAGGTCCACCTAGATCAGGTCACAATGGAACATGTCCAGGCAGCTTTTGAAAACCTCCAGAGAAGGATACTCTACACCCTCCCTGGGCAGCCTGTGTCTGGGCTCCATCACCCTTACAGTAAAATAGTTTTTCCTTATGTTTAAGTAGATCTTTTTGTGTTACAGCTTTTTTGCATTATCTCTTGTCCTGTCATTGGACACTACAGAAAAAAGTGCTTCTAACTGTTAATCAGATCTCTCCTCAGTCTACTCTATTCTTATCAATAAATTGAAAGTAGTGATACAAAGGTGACTTTAGAAAGAGGAAGCCTGAGAGCAGAAATATGAAATCAGCAGTAGAATCCTGGGGTAGTTTTGCCATTATAGTAGTAGCAGGAGTGTGTAGCAAGAACTACATTCTTTTATCTGAATCTTACACATCTATTTCTGTTTACTATTACTTGTTTATTTTGAATTTAAAATGTGATATGTAAGAATTAGTAGGTTAGTATCTTGTAGATCATGATCTCTGCTGCAGGTTGGGTCAACTGGAATTTAATTTGCACAGATGTTACAGTCAAAGATACTTTAGTAAAACATTGCAATTAGAAAAATGTTCCAATTTCAATAATAAAGAAGTTTTAATTATTTTTTATTAATAACTTTCATAGAGGATTATGAAGATGTGCTCTGAATTAATCTAACAGATATTTGGGTTTATTTTGTTTTCTATTGTGTGTCATTACAGAAAAACAACAGCATTGGCATTTAATGATTTCTACTGTCATCATCCTGAAGCACCTTTTGCATAGGGAGACTGCTTACCCAATATTTCTTATTCAGTGGCATCCATCTGACAGAGAGAAAGGAACTGACTGAGTTACTTATTGTTAGAATGATGCTATGGCAGATTCAAGAGTTAACTCAGTTCACTTGAACTTTACTGACTCACTTTTCTTTCATAGAAGTTGACATTCACTTGTCTATCTAGGAAGGATGGAGGCATACCTTATACATGCATCAGTCATACAGATTTTTCTGAGGCAAAGGTTGGTGAAAATCATCCACTTCCTTGTGAAAAGATGAGTAAAGGGTTATTCAGCTTTAACTTTTTCATTAGTCCAAGAATACATTATTAGTAGGGCTAAACTTATGGATATACATATCTAAAGGAGGAACCTTAAGCAAAATTGTCATTGAGTTATTAAAAG
This sequence comes from Colius striatus, assembly GCF_028858725.1. NCBI lineage: Eukaryota > Metazoa > Chordata > Aves > Coliiformes > Coliidae > Colius > Colius striatus. The sequence goes on from NC_084768.1 coordinate 16,015,014, forward strand.
CACTGGCAGATTACATGGATTTTGATACAAGACTGGTATTACGTTAAAGTTGTCCTCCATACCCTGAATTCCAACTCTTAAATTATTGAATTTACAACTTTAATAATGCCTGAGATTGTCAATGTATAGCTTTGTTTTGACTGCAAATACATAGAACCATCATAAAAATTCAGTGTTTGCCCATATTTATCACACACTGTCACAGAAGTTTCTCAGCCTTCTGTTCTTAGAATTGGAAATAAAACTATTGATAAGAATATAATTTTCCATAGAAACTACTTTCTACAGGAATACTGAGACCTATCATTACTTAGAGCAAACACTGCAATTTCTGCCCTTGAATCAATGAAACTGAGCAGTCTTTTCAATTCAAGTCCATAGCTGATTATTATTCAACTTGGATTTAATTTCTAATGCAGGACAGGAAAACACAATAGCAGGCTCCCATCTCCAGTGAGGGCTGTCCCCTGGGAATTACAGACTCCTCACAAGTAGTGGCTAAATCCTCTTTGCAGCTGCAAGACAACCATTTATTGCTCAGTGCCTTATATGAAAAAAGGTGATGAGCATCACCAAGATGCCATCTTACTGAATGCCACTGGTACAAGACTCCAACAGCTCCTTCATTTGTTTCATTTATGTTCTCTGCTGCACCAAAGTGATTTAGGAGAATTGACAGTGTAATTCTCCTAACATGAACTTTGAGATTGCATTGGTTTAGATTAGTGAATGTTCCTATTGTACATTGGTGACTACCTGTACAAGTATTTATTCTTCAGATATGCTACTGAGGCTTTTTTTCTGAAAACGAGTGTTTGGAAGGAAGATAAAACAAAGTAAAAAGTAGCAATACACAGTAAACACAAGAATTCTTGTGGTGGTAAGAGAATCAGAGTAAGCTGTAGGTTGGTATTTGGCTACACGCACTACTGAGTTTCAGGATTGTGCTGTTACTCTGTATCAGCTTTTAGTTTCTTCTGAATTTTCACAGGAGATTTCCACTGGTTTTCCTTTAGGAAAGAAAAAGTAAATTAGCCACTAGATGGTGAAGGAGTTGGTACAGTGTATGGCTTTACTAAGTAGAATCACTAAATCTACCTCTACAAATACATCTCCAGGGCATAAGGCACTTGCCTGAATATGTGTCATAATATGGCAAAAAATTCTGTTACTGGCTTTCTAGCCGATGGCATTATCAAATATATGCACAAATTACACCATTCTTCCCTTTATGCAGCAATGACTCTATGAAGAACTAGAAGTTACTAGTTGTAACTCGTTACAACTGTTCACTCTCAATAGTTACAGGGGGTGTTATAGTTTTCTTTGCAATTCCATATTAATGCTGAAACATATCTCCTTCCTCAGTATGGTTCATTCCTTTTTCCATGTAGTATGCAATATTGAGAAGTCTAAATTCTCCCTTTCACAGTACCAGCTACCTCACTCAAGTGAGAAATGGTTCTTTCAGTTAATGCATGCCACAATAATCTCAGGAAATTTTCATCCAATGTTGTAAAGTGTAGAGATCCAGGATTTCCCATACAAATTACAATTCTTTACTTTTCAGCATGCAAACTACATCTACTGTGCTATATGACTGAATAGTAGGACAGTTGGAAAAGAGAGACATTTGCCTTTACTACTGATAGCAGCACAGTGGAGGCCACTACCTTTGTTGCTGCTCAGCCTAGCTGTCTTTTCCACACAGGTGAAGAAGTGAGAACAGAGTCTGCAATGTTTGGTTTCTATGAATATAGAGTGGCTTGATCTTGCATGGATCTGAACTGCCAAGCTCTGTCTCAGGAAAACACTTCAATTCGTGTTTAGTTTTAATTCAATAAATTGCCTAACTAAAGTCCACTCCATTAATTTGGTGCCTCAAGTTAATCACAATAAAACATTTAAGCATGTATTGGAACTAACTGCTCTGCACTTTTGAAGATCTTACTCTTAAACTAAGCCTTTATTGAGTGTCAAGCTTAGGAGCTGTGGAATGAGACTCTCACCCACTTTACCTCTTTTTGTCTTGAGACCTTAACAATAAGCACATTATTCAGGCACCTCTTACAGCACCGTATCAGGTCTGCAAGCAGTACAGCTTCAAAGAGGTAAAGTGCTAAAAATGAGGCAGGTTGATCATATGACATCAAAACTATAAAGGAATTTGGGTAAGGAGGTGGGGAAAAAAAAAGCAAGAAGAATGAAAGCATGTGCTTACAATCCTTGTACAAGAACTGCTCTCTCAAAGACAGTGTACTGCACATATGTTATCTATATGCCACCATTTTAATGGCTCTTCAATGAAAAACATCTTGTTACCATAGTAACTGCCACATTGCATGCTACCTCTGAGAATACTACATCATCATACTAGACACACACAGCATTTCACACCGATAAGTCATGGGCATGTCTGGTATTTTAAGAAAGAACAACAGGCAGATATTTTCTTTCCCTTAACCCATTGCTTTGCATACAGACTACTTGTGTATTTTCTCAACATGAAAAAAATAAAATTGTATTCTTATTTCTTTTATCCTTTTGGCAGATAGCAATGTGTGTTCATAATGGCAACCCACAAAAGCACAAAAAACTTTATTTTCAATTATGATTTTACCTCTCCAAGCATCCACAAGCTATTTACAAGATGACGAAGAATTTGCTGTTTTTTTCATCTCAATTTAAAAATACTTACTTAAAACTTTTTGGCATTTCTATAACACTGATTTTTCAGGATGTGTTGCAAGGAGTCATGCTTGTTTGCAAAAAATTCCTTGCAAAGACTCTCACTGGCACTCCATCATTTATATATTGTAAAATATTGTACATCTTACCCAAGTCATTGAACAAGTAATATCTGTTGCCCCAACTGCTTCCATATATCTATACAATGATATATTCTCTATCAGTCAACTTCCTTAAAGATTGAAAACTATACAAAAAGTAGACTGAATTTTCCGTTTGGGGAACAATAAAAACCACACTTTGCCATGATCCTATGGAAATGTAGGGTTATTGCACATAGTCTCCACTGGTAGAAATTCAGAATAAACTATGCAAGAGAGTTTGCATTCTGCAAACAATAAGAGCTCTGAAACCTATGAACTGCAACTGAGAAAACAGTTATACAGAGGACTGAGAAGTTCCATCACTGGATGACCACTGCTCCACCTCACTACAGACTTCTTTCAGGTAGCTGTACAGAGTGATCAGGTTTCCCTTCAGCCTCATTTTCTCCAGGACAAACAACCTCAGGTCATTCAACTGCTCCTAGTACAACCTGTTCTCTAGATCCTTCCCCATTTTTGTTGCTCTTCAGACACTCTCCACCATCTGGATGTCTTCCTGGTAGTGAGAAGTCCAAAACTGAAATGTATTTGTGATGAGGCCTCACCAGTCCTGCGTAGAGGAGGATCGTCACTTAGTTAGTCCTGCTTGGCACAATTTTTCTGATACAAGTCAGGATGCCATTGGCCTTCTTCGCCACCTGGGCACACTGGCTCATATTCTGATGGCTGCTGACCAACACTCCCAGGTCCTTTTCCACCAGACAGCTTTCCATCCACTCTGCCCCATGCCTGTAGCGCTGCATGAGGTTGTTGTGACACAGGTGCAGGATCCATCACTGGGCCTTGTTGAAAGTCATACAACTGGCCTCAGTCCACTGACCCAGCCTGTCCAGGTCTCTCCTACCCTCAAACAATAACTACACTCCTAACCAACTCAGTGTTGTCTGCAAAATTACTGAAGGAACGTTTGATCCCCTCATCTAGATCACTGATAACAATATTAAACAGAACAGGCCCCAGTACTGAGCCCTGGGGAACACCCCTGGTGGCCAGCCACCAGATGGAGTTGACTTCATTCACTGCCACTCTTTGATCTTGGTCATCCAGCCAGTTTTTTACCCAGTGAAGAGCACACTTATCCAAGCCATAGGCAGCCAGTTACTACAGAAGAATGCTATGAGAAATTCTGTCAAAGGCTTTACCAAAGCCCGGGTATACCACATCCACAGTCTGCCTCATCCACTAAGCAGGTCACCTTGTCATAGGAGGAGCTCAGGTTGCTCAAGCAGGACTTGCCTTTTGTAAACCCAGAACAACACACAAAACTAATATCTTAAAAATATGACTCATTTGGAGATATATTTTTCTTTGAATATTCAGAGATATCCTGCATTGTCTACGATAGGGACAGAACTTGCTGAACTTAAAACTTTTAATTGACTAGAAAGTCTGGAAGCCCTGAGGCCACGTATGCACATTGCACAACAGACTTTCTTCTTTCCCACCAAGAATCAGGAGCAGCCTTGCAGTATTTTCCTCTTACTCAGAAATTGGAACTGAAAAAACAATGACTTTCTCACAGTGTAAGGAAATGAGCTCAGACCCAAGACAGACACTGGGAGCTTTAAATCCTTACACTAGAAGTTATTTCAGACCTGACAAAACATACTTGCTTAAAACATTCTTGCTTATTTCAGACCTGACAAAACATACTTGCTCATAATATTAAGCATAGATTCCAATGGCAGGAGTCAGTGAAGTGAATAATATTTTTTAAAAAAATCTTTAACTTTTAAAAATATTTAGATATTACATTAGTAGAAATTTAGGTTTATAAGTTTTATAATCCTCTAACCTCCTCAAGTTTGGCTCCTTCAAGCCTTTGCATAATGTCATTTTTTTTTTTTTATTTAGCTTTGTGCTGCTCAGATTCTTAAATATACTTACACTTTGGTTCCCCCCATAGCTTTCTTACTAACTTTCTACTTCCCATTCTACCAAACTACTGAGACAACTTTAAAAAGGTTGTTGTACAGCTAATTACATAAGCACCAATGATGTGTTTCTCTGCTGTTTCGTATCTTTATATCAGACAACACACAAAAAATAGTTTTGCCTGCTTAGAAATCATTACTTACAACTGCTATTGGTACAAGCAACAAGGAAACATACTCTGCAACAGTAGAACACAGAATTTGTGACAGAGATGGAAGTGGAACAACTGGATGTCACTTATGATTTGGTTTCTTTACATTGTCAAATTGTTCTGCATTGTGCAGGAGAAATCTGGGTTAACAAATAATAAGAAAAGACAAGTAGAAGACCACTGTTTCCTGTAGTTTGGTCAATTCAATATACAGAGTTCTTTCTACCTATAACCCGCCAGTGGCATATGGGAGAAATAAAGGGTATGTGGGAAAGAGGCAGGAAAAGGAAATGTACATTGGTTATTTTAGAAGGCTCTTAATAGCTGCTAGCAAACTATCTGGGAAAAAAGTGAACTAGTTCCAAACCTTCACATGTTCTAAAGCCAACTTGTAATAGAAGGCTTTCAGCACTGTAGAGAACTAGTCATTCATCCAAGATCCATGCAACCAAGATCTAAGTGTGAATTCTCTTACCCATCCTCAGCTAACCCCAGCTGAAGTGTTTTCTATATCACATCACATCAAAATGAAAAGTGTAGTTATGATTTCAAATTTGCTGAAGCAGCACTTACTGAATTATGCACTCAGGACTTATTTGTGTTTGAAATCTGTCATTTCTTAAAGTTTAATCCTACCTTTCCAGGCATCACTCATTATCACCTGGAATTCAGGAACACAAACAAGGAAGACTATCTGAACACATGGTTAGAAGAAAGTGATTTTCCTAGCGAAGACAAACATGTGAAAGCTTTCAGAACTTCTTTTCCAACTCTTGTGAGTTTTTAATGATTTGGATAGCGTGGGTAGTGGAAACAGATGCTATCGTCTCTACATATTTGGCAGAAGATAAAGCAGCAAAGGCTAACATATTCATGCTGTTTGCAAACTGATGTATACCACAGATCATCTTTCCAAAATACATTTGGGCAGGACAGAAAATTTTCAGCTCTTGATGATATAAAATTATACCATTAATGTCTAAATATATCATTACTTTTTAAAAGAGAATACACACCACCATCTCCCCCTGCAATACATAATATTTCCTGTTCTCAAATGGATAAAGAATACGTATCTGGGTAGCCATTTGGATTCTTTCTCCTCCTACAAAAGAAAATCAGACTTGCCAAGTGCTTTAAGATCCTCAGATGGAAGACACTTTGTATGAGTGAATTCCATTATTTATTTTTACCACGCAGCATTCAGTACATCCATAAGGCTTCCTGTGGTCTGAAGACTATATTAAGACCTAGAGCAAGCAGATGTAACTCCACTGACATCAGCAGAGCTGCACTTACATCAGGCCTCAACATGGGCTAAATACTGCTGTCTATGATTTACACCTTGTCTGTTCTTACAGAGAAGCCTTTATAATTTGATAGTACTTGTCTAGATCTGATCCAGAACTCAAGATACATACGCTACTCAGAAAAAAAAAATAATTCACAGCAAATGTCCATCTTTGCTGTGGACCCAAAGCTTCATCTCATCCTAAAGCATCCTAATTTTAAGGTTTGAACCCTTAAAAACGGAATCTTTAACGATCACAAAGCAATAAAGCAGTTAAGGAGACATGCTGAAGACCATGAAGCATTCTATCTTTCCATAGAACACAATGTGCTCTGTCACACTCCCTGCAACCCATATGTATACTTTGTGTTATGCCCTTTTAACTAGTAATAGGCTGTATGACTGACATGCATCAAGTTGCTTATTTAATAAATAGCATCTGTCATCCAATAACCTGATAATACTTCATCTGCATTCCTGCAAGAGATTAAACTACATTTGAAGTGGTGAAAGAACAGGAAAGGAATTCCATAACACATTCAACAAGTTATCATCTGAGAATCTAATTCTGCAGCTCCTTTTGCACAGACAGATCACTGCACAAGTACATGTCCTCCTTACAGGTGGTGGGACTACATGGGTAAGTGTCCCAAAAAGGGACCTGGTTTCAGGATGAGATTGTACTGATGATTACTTCAAATTGATAATAAAATGCAGGATATTTAGGGGCTTTTGGAAGTAGATAGAAAAGTAACTTTGACTCAAGATTCAGTACCTGACCTTTCATATGACTGATGTGCTACTGGAGAGGGGAATGGAAAGTAAAAATCCTACTCCTGTAACCAAGACGATATCACTGACAACATCATCAGGGATTCTGATGAGTAAATCATCATAATGCTATTTTGAACTGCATGAAAGACATAGCAGGGGATCAATATTTTTCCCATTGTGGGAAACAGAAGGCCACTAAAAAGGGAATTATGTTATTTTACACCTTCTATCAGTCATGTCCAGCAACAATTGAAATCAAGACATTTTCTATCATCTCTCTTACAGTGTGGTGAAAATATTGCAGTGTTCCATATTTTGGCTTTTAAAAGTGATAAAAATTGGATTTTTCTGATTTCTTTATTTTTAGGAAAGCAAAGTAGTAAGTTTTCTTGCAGTATCTTTTCAGAACAGTGTGTTGTGATTTTTAGACAAAAACTCCAAGTAGTCTAAAACTCAACTTGCCCCCTACTAGACAAATCCTTAAATTTTTTGAGAAAGAAAAAAAAATCAAATGGGCAAAAAAATCGAGTCTCAGTTATATACTTTTGAAAATTTAAAATTACTAGAAATTTCCTGTCTCTTTCAAACTCTAATGCTATTTCCATATATACTACAGTGTAAGAATTATGAAGTTAATCTATCACAGATCTGAAATCCTACTCATTTGCAGAGAGACTCTTAAGATTAATTTCCAGTGAATTTTGCCAATAATTAAAGAAATCATGTTAAGTACACTTTAAATAAAAACATAAACATACTCTTGTTTAAAAAGAAAAAAAAAAAACAAAAAACCAAACAAACCACACTTGCAGTGAAAAAGACAGAAAAAGACAATTAAGTATTCTAGTGAGGTGTTCAATGAAAACTGCTCACCTTTTGGAATAAGCATTAATGTAACGTACAGTACTTTCTTGATTTCCCTACCATAACAGCGATCAGTCTTAAATCATGGTGGAGTCTTCAGGTGATCTGCCAGTCCTGATTATATTCCTTTTTTTTGACAAGGAATGACTATGGTCTGATGTTGCTATGTTTTGCTCTTTAGAGAAAGCTGTTTCATAAGAGAACTAGAGATGGTACAACTGCAATGGAGAAGATGTGGAATATAAGCATTTTTTTTTTTCTTAGAATTACTGTGTACCATATTTAGTACTTCTTACTCCATCTGTATGCTTGAGGCAATAAGTCCTACCAGTAAACCTTTCACCTTTTACATTTTCTATTCAAAGACTGTCAAGACAGATGGCAGTAAATGCCATCTTTATTAAATTATGATCCATAGTACTTCACTAGAAATTAATCAAAGTATAGAGGTTTGAAAAAGGTAGAGCCATAAGAACTTTAGGAAGAAAACAATTTGAGAGGCACAGTCTCATTTTTGACAAAAATTTAAAAAAAAGAAACATTACAGGAGTTAGAAAACTTGCCAGATACCAAGCAGGGCAGGATGAGGAACCATACAGACTCCTTGTAAAGTTTCAGAGTATTCTATGTTTTTGCCTATCATTGCTGTTTTACTATGTGAAATCATAGTTTTCAAATTTTTATTTCTTTTGTTTTCAATTACATATGGTTGTCCTTGGGCTCCTTATTGGTTTGAGGGTTTTTTGTGTCTTGGTTTGGTTTGGGATTTAGGTTTTGGTTTTTTTTAAACCTTTTTGCCTCTTCTTGTGGTCTTACTGGCTTTTTGTCATCATAACATCATGCTTCTGCAATTTGTCTTGGCCAAACGACAAAATCAACACTAGTCTCTCTCTGCAGAGTCACATTCTTTGCACTGCAAGATGGAGACGGGACACCACAATAAACCTATGCTCACTGTAGATCCAGAAATAGTCTGTAATTTGTCCGCTGCCTAGGAGGAGCTGTGAGCTAGCAAATAATCTGGTAAACCAAAAGAATATATTAGAGTTTGATTCCCTTAGTATACTACAGCTCTGGAAACTTGAAGGAATTACTTTTAACAATTATCTTCAATTACCAAAGGGCTATTTTCTGTAATACAATAGAAGCTTCGAGATAAACAGATATATGACAGAGCCAACCGATATACAGTATAGGTCTCATCATGACCACCAGCAACATGCTAATGTGACATAACAGCCCTTTTAGCCCCTTCACTACTCCCCATGAAGCCAAACACTGCAGACAGTCCCATAACATCTGCTATTATAGCCACAGAAGCAAAAAGACCTGGCTATAGATATGTGGGGGGACATGAGCACACATTAGAATAAATACCTGTGGATGACCTTTTCTCATATTAACTCTCTTTAATAAGTGTGGTTTAAATACTAACCAGCAGATAATTTGTTTATACACTTGCATGTTGAATACCTTGTATTCAAGAAACCTGTGAAGTCATACCAGACTTTGAGGAAGAAACTCAGACTTAAAAATTCTGTTTGGTTTAAGTTGGAGCCAAAAAGCTGTACACATCTACCACAGATGAAAGCATTTTCTCTAGTGAAATCCCACTAGATGTTTTTCCAAAAGCAATGCTCATTTAACAAGTGCACTCTGCCATGCAGGTGGGACCTGTTAGGAGCAACAGCACATTGCAACATAAGCCTTGCGTAATTAATATTTATTGCTTACGAATATTCATTTTATTTATGTCTTCATAGCCATCCCCGTGGTCTACAAACCAGCATGGTAGGAAAGTAGTAAAAGTCCTCACTAGCTATATACACCTTCTACTGTATAAAAACATCTCCAAACAACTAAATACATGCACTGATGATGACTTTTAAAATTAAATAGAATAAAATATAAACCAATTTATCACTTGTCATAAAAGAAAACAAAACAGTGAATGACTCAATATGATGAATACACAAAATGTCAACATGAGACAAATTACAGTCTGAATGAGCAGCTCACAGGGCTGATACGCCCACATACATGATTTTACTCTCCAGTAGACTTGATATGAGGCTGCTTACCTGCTAATGTAAGGGAAGTGAGTTATCCTGCACACACTGGTGGGCAGAATACTGCTCAGCTTATGCACTGAGGTCAGAGCATCCAGCAGGCTGTTAATTACTCACAAAGTTACCCCACAGTAGCCCAGTAATGTCATTGCATTCTGCAATCTGAAGTGTATGCAGCTAGAGGCAAGACAAAGCTTCCCCACTTATTAACAACAGGCAGTGGCTCATAACACAGGGTGGATATTTACAAATAAGGCTGGTTCTTTTTATAGGAAGATAATAAATAACTTGAAGAAAACATCATTTTATAGGATCCACAATCTAAAACATAACTAATTTGACACCTAAATAGCATCTTAACCTTCTTTTTATCCTTTCCTACGGAAGTACTACACTAATTGTTATTCTTCTCTTTTTCCATGCAATACTTCACACTATTTTTCGTGAAGAAAAATATCGATTTATCTGCTGTTCATTGTTTGTTGTTACTGGTAGTTTCCTTCCCCTAATAGCTTTTTTTGTGACATTTGTCTGGTATGTTGGCATTTAAAGAAATTGTGGTTCTACCCTGCAAAGCACTTAACTACTTAAATTTGGTTCTGCTGCAATCAGTGAAGTACTTGTGTAAAGGCTTTGCTGAACTAAGGCATAACTAAATATCGTGAATTCTAAAAACCTAAATTTCCATTTTGTCTCCAAAAGCACAGTAGTTCCATGAAAGACCAAAATAAATCTTGAGTACATCCTACCATAGTGGACGATATAAATAATTAAACTTTTGTTCATATAAATAGAAATAAAAGTATATATAGAAATATATACAAAAAGATCTAGATATTTAAGAATTAACACTGACACACAGCAAACTATCTAGTCTTTCTTCTCTCATACAACTATTTCTATTTTAACAGAATTCTTCAAAGATATAGAAAAAAATTCTGAAGATTAACAAAAAAAACCACTACAGAAAAAAGATATTATTTATACTTCTACCTTTTAAGTAAAATATTTTAAGGGCTGTAAATACCATTTAGGCTTTAGAGCAATGTTGGACATCAAACCACTCAGAGACCTTTTACATGCTTCTATGTCAGGTGGCACTTTCTACCAGGTTACCTGCAGTTTTAAATTATAAATATTGTATATCACCTATCCATATTTCTATTACTATTTCTGGTTGACTTTTTCCAGACCTGTGCTAAATACAGAAGAAATTAAAATGTGCATTATTTTTAAGTCATGCCTCTGCATTTTTAAGGCAAACATATCTTTCAGAAATTAGATAATATGATTCTATTAATAAGATTTGCAAAGCTGCAATGTGTCATATTACATACTACACATGTAAATCTGTTCCATAAGGGTTTAGAATCAGTCTTGGGATTTTTTTCAGGACAATATTATCTGTTGGAGGACAATGGGTCAAGTAGCAAAAACTAAGCGGTTACTCCAGCATAAACATCTCAGTTATTTGCCATCTGCAGTTATTTGCAATCAAAGCTAGGAGCATGGAAGACTAGCATCTATTCCATGGATAACTTATGAGATAACTTACTTGGGCAATCTCATGTTAGAGTTGCAGCAATGAAGAACGTGATGGGGAGAAAAAAAAGCGCCAACAACAGGAACTTGAACAAAACAGTTTGAAATGTCTATTTTTCCCCTTTCTCCTGGTATTTGAATCCTAGGTTGTTTCTTACTAAATACAAAGCACAAGAAATCTGATGCACAGTAATGTAAATCCAACTTTAACGATGCACTAAAAAGCATCACATTGTTACCATGATCAGTGTCTTTCTGGATATAGAAGAATTCACAGAAATCTGAAATAAAGCCCTAAATCCATTATACTTTTCCTACAGAAAAGTAAAGGTTGATTGCTAAGGACAACTGTAACCGTATTTTGTTGAACTACAGATCCACTTGTCATTAGTGGTCAGAAACTAAATTAGATCTTCCAATATATTTTTCTGTATATATTCTAAACAATTTTCTTGCTATTTGACCCATGTAATTTCAGAAAATGGGCTGAACACCATCAAATTTGACAAAGCTACAGTAAAACAGACTGCTCTACAGCTCTGTTTCTCATATATTCCTAGATTAAAATAGCTGGTAATTTACATCCAAAGATGTAAAATAAACAACTCATGAGGCATTCAAGTTGGAAGCACAACTCCTTCTGCAAAACTATGAATAACTTATTCACTAGTATCAACAGTAATTTCAGCTAGATTGCAGTCTTTACATTGTAGGCACTGAAGGGATATTAAATACAACAGTATTAACTTCTGCCTTTGTTATCAAGCAATACCTCTTACTCTTTGAAATTGAAAACAATAGCAGAAAAATAGAAGTAAAGAAAGAACAACATGACGAAAATTAACTGCAAATCCAGAGGATATGGATAAGTGGTTGTGAGTCTATTGAAATACTTAAATGAAAACACTGTAAGCCTTAAAAATACAGCTAGATTGTAGCCCCACTTACAGAGGAAGAATGACATTTTTGAAGCAAAATATTAGACCATGCTGAGTGAAATATATTACATGCTTGTTCCAGGTTGGAGATCCATAAAGACTGTTTATTCTTTACCTTGTTCAGATACTTTTGAGAATTTAAATTAGAAGGAGAAATAAAATAGAGAAAGACTAAAATATCAAGTATTCAATATTTTACCATCAGCCTCTTGGTTTCATTTAGTGTTAATGCATATATGCTTTGGTGCTTACAAAGAGAGTTCCAAGGAAGGAATATTGGGTGTTATTAGATTGATAACCGACTCCTATCCCCAGCAGGTGGTTCATAAATACTTAAACATATGCAGATTAGTTAGGAGAAGAGAATCTCCATTTGTGATTTTAGGTCATGCTAATGTGATTTTCTCTTTCAAATAGAACTAAATAGATGTGTCAGAAGGGGTAAAATTCTTAATGGAAGAGAACACAAATAGTTTCTAACCTGCTGGTAAGGTTAGAAATGTCACAGGTTGTTGTCATTACCATGAACAGAGAGTTCTTCATCATTTCAAATGCATTTTCATATCCACAGGTAGTCAAATAAGTGACCATTACCACATGTAGCAAAAGGACAAACAGATGGGATGCAGCTCATTCATTTTTGCCTCTCCTGTACATTTCTGATATTTTCTAACTTTGCAGTCATCTACTGACAATATGATGGGAGTGATTCACTCCTAACTGAAAAGATGTTTCCTTGTGCAAAAAGAAGCTACTTTCTCCACATTTAAACAAACTCTGTATTTATTTGGATTACTGAGACAGTATCTGGCACACCACTGATGTGGGCACAGTTCTGTCAGAATGAAAGCAGAATCAAAAGAAAGATTTGAGGAAAAAAAACCCCTAACTTTGATGATGTTTCTCCACACTACTATTTTAAAGCAAGACGAAAAAAATAGAATTAGGTTAAAATTTAGTAAGTGAACTAGTCATAAAATAAGCAAATTTATAACACTGACAGCAATTGCATGTGTTTTTAGACAAATTTTGCTTGCAATTTATGCAGTACACCTTATATATATCTAGATACATATACATAGCTTGAACAGGTAAGGTGTAGTGTCCTTTACAGTGTCCAGCATAAGACTGTAACCAATCCATCTTTTTGCACATCTGCTTACAGAATTATGCAGCAGAGAAGCCAGTGGTGTGCATAGTTCATACCTATAGTTGCTGCTGCCTAAGGACAGACAAAAGCATCTCTAACTAGACAACTGGGTTCCTCTAGGCACTAGCAGCATGTCTTCATTTAGTTTGATTTCAGCATGTGAGCTTTCAACAGTGACTGCAGCACAAGGTTGTAATTACGTCTCAGGAGTGGAAAGACACTGAAGCCCAGATTCTGCAAAGACATGTGCTTATCTTTCTGCACTGTAAGAAAACTCATTCATCTCCATGAAAACACTGCTCCCTATGTACACAAATACATGCATAAGTCCTCGCTGAACCGAGGTACAGGCTGGAATCTTATTTCAGTCATTTAACTGTGCAAACTTGTCAATTTTGATCAAATTTTATCAGCCCAGTAAAAATGAAAAATTATTGTCACCCCTGACTAAGACTAATGCTATGAACTCCTCACTGTTCTTGGTCCAGTGATAATTCTAGGCCAGAATGACAGTTTTCATACCACTCAAAAGACAGATCAATAGACTAATAGTCACATTAGCACAGATGGTCAGAGAAAGGCCCAATGCACTGTATTTATTGGCATCAGGGTTTGATATGATCAGCTGTAATCAGAAGCCCACACTGGAGCTGCCATGGCAGAGTATGCAGTGATGGACACGGAATAACCAATCTGTTAGACCTGGACCAAATGACAGAAGCAGCAGAGAAGTAGGCTGCATAAAGGGACACATGATTTTAAGTTATATAGGCCTCATTTGGTGGACGAGAGTGTTCCCCTAATAGGACAGCCTGTCTTTCAAACGAAACAGTTGACTTTTAGGATAGGAGGTTATAAGGGAAGTAAACTGGCAATAGTTTTCTTATTTTGTTTGTCAGAGCCCTGCTTGTGCTGAGACACTAGGAGAAACAGAAACATTCATGTGTCTGAAGTGATAATGACACTTGCTCCTCCCTGCATCCATTGGGGCTATTGGAAGAATAAAAAAACGGGCTAGTGCATGAAGAAACATGTCTCATCCCTAGCTTTTAGGAGCCTTCTTGTCATGGCTGAAGAGGAGTGCTCAGTGGCCTAAATTCGTCTATGTGAATACTATGTACTCTGGAAGAACAAGAAGAAATTCTGGGAAAGCTTTCTCCTAAGGAAACTTGAGAATTTCACTGAATCAGCAGTTGACTTCTGCCTTCAGACATAGATATCTCTTAGCATATACTGCAGAAGAGTTACACTGGAAACATTGTTTTGTAAGTAAGCCTGCCATTGAAGGAACTCAAATATAACACCATAGCCACATGTAAGAGAATATATTGCTAATCTAACATTTCACCAAAGGTGAGCATACAACCAGACTGGTGTATACATGATATTCTCAATTGACTCTTTAGAAGCACTAATTTCCAAAATATGCTAGTTTAGAAATGGAAATTGCCTAGCACTGGTACTTCAGTTGCTGCTGGACCACCTACATCCTATGCCTTACATCAATGTAGCTAAATTGGAAGCATTACTCCAGTTTTCATGGTAGACAGCACTATCACTATGGTCACATATAGAATTCCATTTCTTATTACCATTTTTATATGGGGGGTTGGAGACAGAGGCAGGGAAGATGATGAAATTTTTGATGTCTCACCTCTGAAAGTAAATGATTTATTTTGTTAATTTGAAATACGTGTCTTATAACAGCTTGACTTATAAGTGTGCAGGAAGAAGATAATTGCTCCAGTTTCCCTTCACCACACTATCACCCTCCGTTATCCACATTATTCTTCTAGTTTTCTTGTTACTATTAGTTATCAAGGTAAGTTATCCAACACAATAACAAAACAGCAAGTAAGGTAGTTGCAAAATGTAAGCAGTTTAAGAGACAGGGCTTGTATCACTACACTGTACTAAAAACTCACAGATATTTACATTCACATGAAGAAACCTATGAAATTAAAAGTTTAACGTGAAACACTTATCTGTAGTTACTAGAAGACTGTCTTTACAAAAATATCCCTTTTTCTGACATCTCTTTTTCTTTTCCTTCTTAAAATATGTCGTTTCTTCCACACTATAATGAAGAGAGATGAAGCTCTGCTAAAATATTCTAATGGCTGGTAAGATGCTGTCTTTTTCTGTTTTACCTATCACCACTTGTAAGTAAAGAGTCATTTTATGCTGGTCATGTAGAACGCATCTCCATTGCTTATTTCTTTCTTTTCTCTTCCTAGCTAATAACATGGAGTAAGGATTTAAGTTAAATGGTTCTACACCTTGACCTCCATCTTGATGTGAACCATAGGTGGCAGAGACTGTATTAGAGTTGTCTCTGGGGTGTTATGCAAACGACTTCAGTGCTTATATAGTAAAGAAAATTGTGCTTTAGTGCTAGCCTGCTGAGTATGCATTATAATTCTCTAACCATTTTCAGCAAGGTGGTTTATGGGATTCAATACTTTCAGATGCCGTATATTCAGTAGGAGGTGGCATTCCATTTTTCATGTAAGGTTCATTAGTTAGGTTTACATGTTAAATTCTAAATTTTTCTTGTACTTTATACAGAAGTATAACAAGTGGCTGAGTCAAAATCTAAATCGCAGATCTTGAAACAAAATAATTCTTTCTTTTTACTTTTTTTTGTTGTTTTTCAAGAAATCATCCTAACAGTGTGATTCAATATAGAGGTGTTGGGAAAAATATATCACAGAGGAAAATATTGTCTCTTATAAACATAAAGACCGCATAAAACCAGTAAAATCTGCTAAAATCCTTTCTGTTCTTACTCAGATCAGTCTGGTGATATTGTTCCAGACTCTAATACAGCAATCAGAGACTTAACATTAACATTATGGATTACAGGACTGCAGTTAGTCTTCATTAAAGAGAAATCCTTCTTGAGAGGTTAAAATTGTGAGTCAGTACTCATCATACCTGATGTTACTTTGTTATAGCTCCTTTCAATCTTATACAGGGGAAGAAAAGCCAGCCCATACCTTCTGCTTATTTAACTTCAGTCTGTCATTACATCTTATCAAACCAAAGAGTAAGGTCTTTGGGGCAGAGATTGTGTCTGGGGATGTACCAGTACTAAACTCAGACTGGTAGAGCCAACAGTTCAGCTTAAGATATGTGAATCAGAACATAATAAAATAATACAGATGTTTTCTAGATCCATCTATATACATATACATAATCTCCACTCATTTGATTTTTCTCTGTGTGTTTGTATACATATTCATACACACACATCTATTTATCTACACATATATATGGAGCCCAGTACACCCATGAGCAGAATTCCACTGAACAAAATCATAACTCATCGTGTACTGTCATCAGCAGGATTTCAAATCAACCAAGATTCTTTCCCAGAATTATAGTTTAGTGCCTCCTTGTGTCTTTTATCTCTGCATTGTTAATATCCTGATGAAAGCTAAAAACTTTGAGTACACCATTCATGCAGTAGAGCTGTTAGTGCTCTTTTGAAGAGCAATCACCTCTACTGTGCTTGCTATGGCATTCATAAATTTTTTATTTTACTTACTTTTGATTCCCAAACCTTTTATGAGGAAATGCAAAACAAGTAAAACTCAGTTTGCTTAGGATAATTTTGATCTTACTCAGCTATGATAAAAACAATTTTGGTTTTGCTCTTGAATTGAAGAATGTAACATTAAGATAGTTCAAGAAAAGAAATAAAGAATACTTCTATTTCTTTTGGAAGCCAAAATTAGAGTTTTCCGCCATTCATAAATTTTCATGGGTTTTTTTGATAAAACATTATTAAAATGAGTTGCACATATAATTCCTCTTACTATTCCATTAGGCAAGCGTGCTGAATGCAGTTTTATTTGCATGTGCTATTTACAACCTACATGTACCAATGTTCTTTCCAGTTCATTTAACACATTTAGATAGGAGAAAAAACATTACAACTACAAGAAGACAGTGCATTTGAAGAACATATCCAGCCAAATCAGAGCAAGTGTAGAAGTCTACTCCAAAATGGTTTAAACCAAGAATTTAATAGGAGGAAAAAGACTGAAGGCAGGGGAAGAAGGCAGAAAACCAGCACAGAGTTGTTTTAAACATTAGCTGAACCAATTTATTATCAAAGTATTTTAATTTTGCCTTTGATACTGTGATTCCCATCATGCATCACCATTACCCTAGCAGTCTGATCATAATGAAATAATAAATTAGACTTATGGACCCATGCTACAGAATAATGGATAGTCATCACTATGCTTTGTCAATCTATACCACAAAAAGAGTTTGGTTTGGATGTTAATTCTTCTTGTGTTCACATAATTCGTATTTTCAAAAGAACATTATTAGTTAATCTTCTCTTTTCATCCACATTATAGTCCTTCTCTCAGTTACCATTGTTTCCCCAACCTTTCCTTGCCTTGTCCTGTGTGTTCCATTACTATATTCTTTCAACCACTTTTCCTAAACATAATTGCTAGTCCAGAACATTCAAGTGTTTTATATCTAACTCAGCCACTTCCCGGCATACGCATTTCAGAACTTCTCTGAGTCATTTTTAACCTTTGTTCAGCTTTTACTGCCAGGACATAAGTCTCAATATGCATCAGATGTTTTATGTACCATTAAAATACCATACTATCCTATTAACTTTCTTTCTCTGAGTGCATCAGTTTTTCAAACTATATTCCCCACAAATGGTAGATTTTACTGTCTTCTTACTAACTCTGCAAGCAAGAACTTTCCTCACAATCCCAGAATAATTGTTTATTTCACATTACACTAACACGGGTGCCATACCAAAAGGATAAAAAGACAGTTAAAAACTGTATGCACTACAGTTAGTAGTAAATAAAAACCTAAAGGAATCTCCAAAACCATGATGAGACACATGGGATCCTAGTCATTGAGATGTTTTAAGATTATTTTTCAATGCCTTCTACTCACAAGACACCTTATTTCTGGGAGAGAAGGGAGATGTACTTATGCAGATTTATGCCAGGGCCTCAGAACAAAGCAACACAGTAAGTAAAGCTACCAGCTTTAAGAACATAAAACAGCAATCATGATTGAGATATAAAAAAGTCAATTTTAACTATTTCATTAAAATCACTGCAAATACTATGCATAATAATTTACCATAGTTAGCTAAGACTCTGCAAAGCTGTGTCCTTAATAAATGAGGTTCATCTGTAGTAAATGGCTTGGTACAACATTGGCATCTCTAATCAAATTTGGGCCAGATGAGTTCCATAGATTCAGTTTATTTCATTAATTTACAACTGCTTAGTGCTCACGGTAGACGGTCAAATGATATTATTTGTGACAACACTAAATAAAATAAGCAAAAGAAAATGAGGCACATGATGTATTACTAGGATAAATCATACCTAAAAATGTAGACAGATGAAAGCCTACAGCAGCAACACTTAGCACACTTCATTTGATTCCCATCCGTCAGGATCAGTGCCAGTGGCTCAAAAAAGAATGCAAAGGTAAATGAACACCAAAATATGATTTACAGCACTTGAAAAAGAATCACACAGAAATAAATCAAAATTCTAGTGTTATTTTAGGCCAAGGTTTATTCAGAATATGAGACTTTTATAATAATATACTGCTAGTGTAAAAACATCACAGTACAAACAGAGTAATAAAAAACTCAAATAAAAAAAACCCCATCCATAGCTAAGCCTATCTACATAAAGGTCAGGGGTTGGATTTTTATTTTAATTTTTTTTTTTTTTTTTTTAGTATATAGTTTTATTCCTTCAGTCTTAAAGAGGATGCATAGTTACCTTAAAATTTCAGCTATGGCTCATGATGTCAACTGCTTTATCATTTGCCTCAGTCTTCACAAACAAGTCATTCTCTCTTTTTTTTAGCATCAGGGATTGCCTTCTGAAGGGCTCACAAGTTATGTGCTTGTAGTCATAGCTCAGAGGGGGTGCATGCAGACAGAGGGCCAGCTAGAAAGCTTTCTAAAGCCTCTCCAGCTCCTGTGTAGTACAGTGACTCTCTCCTGTTCAGCAACACCTCATACTAGGTGTAGCTAGTTGATAGGCTGGTGAACTGTACATTGTGCACAGAGATACCACCTTGAGGAAGAAGTTGGGGTACTCCTTGCTAAGGGATAAGGTATGCTATCAGGAACTAGTAAAGCTAACACAGCAAGAGACCTGCATAAAACACAAGACCTGAAAAACCTCAGGATACATAAAATACCGTGATCTGCTTACCCTGGAGCAAACAACTCAACTGCTGGCAAGAGTCACATGGGACAGCAGACAACAGGACAGAAAGCAGTATTACCCAGATGCACAGAAGCAAGGAGCCATTTGTAGAGTGGACTGTTGGTTCTCCACCTTGGAAGTGATATCAGCTCACACTATTGCCCCAGAAATGTTCCTGCTCTTTTGCTCTACAATCTGTGATGGAGGTTGTCTCCATCTCTTCTGACACTTTTTATAAGCCACTCTTGCAACATACTAGCCTAATCAATAAAATCAATAGGTCTGTGAAAAATCTTAGGAGAAAATACAAACAACTAGACATATTACAGCTTTGTCTTATGTGAAACAGGAAAAAGAAAAAAGAAAAAGATAAAAGAGCCTTTGCATACCACACTGTATCTAGGCCAATCCTACCTAGACTATCCTCAAGCATCTCAGTACAACTAGCAATATTTCACAAGCATATCAGCGTTCATTATTACACTAAGCTTACAGTGTTGATTGTTTTTGCCTTCAATAATCAGAGCTCTTTCTCAAGGTTAACTAGTCCACGGCTGCAGCTTGAATATTTGATTTCCTTTTTTCTTAATTGCATGTAGAAGCAACACATTGGAATGATTTCTGACCACCTACTGTTATATCTCATAAGATTTATATCTAGTACATTTATTAACAGGCTAAAAAGCAGCAGCAAAGAACAGCTTTGATGATAATAAGAAAAGAAAAACCCCACAAACATTATTTCATACCTGTAACATCATTCCCAGAAAGATATTTTCCTAGTGTTTGCTCCACAAATGCTTTTTATATTACTGAAACTTAAATCGTAACACTGCTGCAAGTAGGGATGAAACATCAACAAATCTAGGCTACTAGAGCTGTATGAAGTTAAGATTATACATTTCAAAGGTTTAAATAGGTGTTTGCCTAAGAGCAGCAATCTCTATGGAAAACAAGTTTGAGAAAGAAAACATCAGTTGGATTTTCATTCTGTTATCATTGAAATGGCACGGGGCTTTTTGTGTTAATGACTGAATAAATCAGATTTTCAGCTTTATATTCAAAACATTTTCTATATTTCCTCTATGCTTGATGCAAAACTGAACAGCAGCTGAAGAAATAACTCAGTTTTCAATAAAGCACAGAGTCCACAAGTCTGAATTGGTCAGGCAGTTGGGCTAGTTGATCATTGCAAATCCCTTCCAACTAAAATATTCTATTCTATTAGTATTAGCTGAAGTACTTCCTAGGAAAAAGAAAAAAAAAAAAACAAAAAACAAATCTCCAAAATAAATGTGATTTATTTTATCATTACAGCTACATTAAGAAGAATCTGGAAGATTGACAATGTTCTTATTGAGGTGGGAAAGATAAGGGTGATCCAGGGAATTATAAACTTAACCTGCATTTAAGTATCTAAGGAAATTGTGAAAAAATCATTACAGATGTCATTAACTAGTATAGCTTTCTGTCAGTGTAAATTTTGTTCAATACATTAGAATTATTTTAAAATTTCAAAACAGTGAATATGTTAGAGAAATGTCAGATGTACTGTAACTAACACAATTTATGATGAAAGAACTCTCATTTTTTATTACAGTGAAATAAGGGTAAATTTGCAAACAAAATAACTACAAAATGAATTTTACAGGTTTTGGCATGAAAGCTATTAAGTACCATTTGGGGCCTGAATGCACATTTAACCTCTTTCCCTTCCCCTCTCTTGCCCTGAAGCAGGCAGTCTCAGCATTTTATGGTTGAACCATTAGGCTTATCTTAGGTCTTTATAGTCCAGACAGCTTCCCACAATCTTTCTGTAAGAGAAATGCAAAGTCTTTTCCTGCTCACCATGACTTTGAATCAAATCTCAATATAGTGCCTCTCCTACCAGCAGTAGCCCTAATAGGTTTTTAAAGAATTGGGCATATAAACCACTCCACCAACACACCACACCAGCACCACACATGGATATAAACACAAATGTAAAGCTCATAGCTGGTGACAGCATCTCTTCTAGAGCTTATCACACCCAGGTATTATTTCCTATCTGCATAAAATTGTTGAGAACAAAATACCTGATATGTAAGATTCAGTATTCCTTCTGTCAACTGAACTGGTGATTAAGCACCACATTCAAGAAAAAAAAATGGTCTATATCTACACAGGGAGTAGTAGAAGTGATTATGTAGTTGGTTAAATTTAGAGAATGTAAAAAAACCTCCTGAGGTGGTTAATACAATCTGCGCTTGGCGTTTGACAAACATCTGCAGGCTGAAGTTGTTGAAGTCTGATTTTCAGCCCCTTCGTATCTCCTGTGGTATTCGCACCTGCACTAGGCAGGTGTGAAGCTGCTGTTCAGATCTGACAGTGTTTACAACCACACAGCATATCTGTGAATGTCGACAAAAGTCAGCTCAAAGCGCTATCTCATCCCAGCTCATCTTTCAGTTCAACATGCTACTTTAAGACTGGACAACTGCAAAAGTCATCAATTCTATTGCCTTAAACCTCAGTGTCTGTAAGAAATTCGGAATATACTTTAATGTCTTTCTAACTGTTTTAATAAGATCTATAAATAACTAACCAAGGATCGTAAATGTGTTGATGTTTTAGATAAAACGTGACCTGATCAATATATGTAAATTAATTGTACATTTTATTCTTGGATAAAGTATCTGAAGTTCAGTAAGTATTAGTAACACATGGCCTCACTATAGTTTCCAACAGAAAATTCTGAAGGAGAGCTATTTTATCATTATAACTATTAACTTGATTTGCAAACACTCTTTACAGCCCCAATAAAACAGACAAACTCTGATCTATTAGTTCATTAATAGTCTGATACTCAAAAGTATGAGCCTGGCATCAGCAGAACCAAAAAGGCTGCTGTAGTTCAGTAGTTTTCCTTCCTCAGTGCTCTTCCTGTGGCTTCCTTTCTCAGGGCTGACACTGGAAGGCAGAGATACTGACATGCTCCTGCAATCGCCAGGACTGGATGAAACTGGAGGTTGGCTTCAGCATCTCAAGTTACACCCACATATGAAGGCAGAGGAAGGAGTGGAAAACTAGCAAAGCTGACCAGAAACCCTGTGAGTTTCATTGTCAGGAGCTGGAGATGTGGACTTCTGTTTAAGCAGAGAAGTGTTCTGCTCAGAACCATGCAAACCATCAGAACTTAAATTGATGATACCTTCAAGAAGAATGACAAATCCTAAACAAACCACAGTCTGAGACAATAGCTCATAAGTTTATCTTAGTAAAAATATTTATCTCTGTCTATTTTGAAATTTTTGCACACAGCTTGGTACAGTAACAGTTTTATCCATGACTGCTATCAGACTACTGTCACATATATTTTGCTCATAAGCAACTGTGCACCAAAATTCAATATTCAAAAGCCAAAGTCGCATGGCACCTGCCCATCCTTAGCACAGAAAAGCATAAGTTTCAGTCTGTTGAAAAAGCCTATGGAGAACAAATTAACTTAATGGGCTCCGTGAATGTCTCATTTTCTTTCCATTAATTCTCTGAAACATTCAAAAAGGAAGAAATTAAATACAGCAGTGAAAAATTCATCTTCAAAGTAAAAGGAATATTTTCAGGTTACATAAACTAAAGGTAGGGGCTATCCAACTCCAACAGGGAAAAAACTCAGAACACACAAGTGTTCCTATGAGTGGGAGAGCAGGGTACGATGCAAGATAAAGGAAGGGAGTGAAAAATGAACAGCAAAGAAAATATTCATTAATTCTACTCACAGTTTTGGAAAGGAGGAAGGGAGCAGACCATTTTAAAATAAAGAGATCATAAGAAACTCTTATTGACCCCAAGGGATGGAGAAGAAAGCAGATCAGGAAATGTTTACACAGATAAGGGAGGTATGCAAAATGGCTGCTCTATTGCCCATGAGAGGTTTCAATTACTTCTCCAATTGACACAACAGTGGCATTACAAAGAAAACATTAATTTTCCTGGAGGTGGGACAGAGTCAACAGGTTTCAAAAGCCATTCTGGAATTAGTTTAATACATTCAATGAAAGAAAAAGGGCAAACAGCTATACTTTAGTGTCAAAAACAAAGTTTCAAATATACATGGCTAAAATCCCCTCAAACTAAACAGTGCATGAGTAGAAAACACAGATAAAAACACAGGAAAAACTTGCGCAGATTAAGTAATTTAAAATAATCCGTAGGTTGTTTGCTTTCAAGATCAGTGAAACTGAGTACACTTCAGTCACAAGATGGTTTATAACTTGTACTTTGCTTTCATTTGTACTTTTCCTTGATACAGTATTTTGCTTAAATTACAAACAAAACATTGCCATTGAAAGCTATGAATACTTTGTACTCTTCAGCAACATTAAAATTGTGCTTACATTGCTAACATAAATGAACAGAAGATGCTGTTGCTTTAAGGTCTAGATAGCTGAGACTAAAGCGTGTAACTTCATGCATTCTATTCATTTCCAAAAAGCTCCCAAGAACACTCACCTTTACAATATTTTACATAACACATTGGAATCTTGGCTGAAAGCCATGATATAACCTGAATTAGCTAACCTCACACTAAGGGAATTAAGGGCATTCATGCAATACCCAAGTTGTGGGGTGAAAAATTGTAGGAAATGACCAGTTGTTTCTTTCATGTCTTCCAGTTAAGATTCACAGCTCTGTCTACACTTTGCAGATACTTCTAAACCTCAATTCAACAGCTAAAGGAGATTGAAATTACATTTTCTTTCTTCTTTCTTCCTCTAGACTTTTACACATCCATATACTCAGGCCACTATTCACTCAGTCTCCTGCCCTTCACACACAATCTCCTTTTCCCATTTCCACTACGGTTAAATCAGTCTTGTACAAACTTTACAGAATTATACTACGTTTGGACACAGATCAAGCAGGCAGTATTTCTGCTGAAAAGGACTGATGGTCTTAATTGGTAAGTCTTCCCAAATCATCACGCTCAGTTAATCCTTTCCCCTTTTCATCCTTTTGCCTCAAATAGCATTTTCAATCTTCATATTTTAAATTTAACCTCACGTTGTGTAGATACAAATTTATGTCTCTTATTCTCTGCTTAGATAAACTCTAAGCATTTCTAAACCTTCATCTTGAGACAATCTTTTTGTTGCAATGTTTGACTGCTTACTAGGCAATCTGGCAAAGACTTGGAAACCCATCAAGAGGAAAAGACAAATTGAAATTAAAAAAAAATAATCAAGAACCAAGTAACATTTTCTCCAGTTGATGCACTGGTTCTTCACCTCTGGCAAAGTTCTTCTCTTCATAACCTGATCCCAGGACATTAGTTGGGGCGCTGAGTTTCATTTTAAGTTCAGATGGACATCTAGCTATTACACTGAGAGTGTTGTACCATCTCCAAGCCTACCTGAGGTATTTTTTTAATCAGAAAAGCAAAATGAAATCCTAAGATGGGAAATCAAAGAATCCAGGTGTAAGAATTAAAGAAAAAAAATCAAGCTGTAAGCAGTAAAATAAAGAGGGTCAATTCTGCATTGATATGAAACAATGTAACTGGTTTATTTTTCAAGCATCATTTTCCTTTCAAACTTCAAGGCCAATTCCCTACTTGTTTTAGTAAAGTGAAGTGATAAATTGTGTTCTCATGGGTTGTGGTGATACATTTGCAGTTACTGGAAAAATCTTATCTTGTAATTTACAGCAACCAGGACTCAAACTCCCTTTGCCTGAAATCCTGTAAAGTGTGCTTAAATGGAACTGTCAGGGCTTTTCACTTGGCAGCTCAGGGGCCATATCCCTGCCGCAAAGAATAGTTGAGTAATGCATGGACAGTCAGAGAAATTATAAAATTAACCCAGCTGGAGCCCAGGCTGGGCTCACGGCCAGGGCTACAGAGGCATCCTGCCTGCACGAAGGCTGGGAGCTGCTGGCTATGACTGTTGTGACACTCATGTGGACATCTCATGATGGGGTGAAGGTGAGGGAGGGACAAAGTGGCCTGCAACCAGGTACCCCAGGCCTGCCTGCAGCAGTGGGTGGAGAGGAGTTGGCCTGGGAAGGGCCCTCCAGCACAGAGCACAGCACAGGAGCATGGAACTTGGAGAGACAGTCAGCAACCAAGAATAAAGCGGACTTTGGGTCTGAGTGTCCTGTTACCTTGCTGCCTTGTCTCTGCCATGGAAAGACAGGGGGGCAGAATGTGTGCATTGCACAGGATTCCTATTTTAAAATGTGTAAAATAAGATACTTGTGGCCCATTTGCTTCTTTAAGGGCAAAAAAAGGAAAAAAACCCATCAAAATAACCACAAAACAGAAAACCAACTTGAAAAATTGCAATATACTCAGTCTGCTAATGTCAAAGATCTTCACAGTGTTTGACAACCTAAGTCAATTAAAACACATTCATAACTTTTTCTGAGCCCAGGCAATAATGCTCAGCAGATTCAGGTTCAGTTCTTGGATGATCTGAGAAGTCTCTACTTACATAGGAAAGATAAGGGGCATACGCAATTTCTAATTTTTCAGTATTTTTCATACATTGCATTTTTCAGAGCCTAAACCACTTTTCCAGATGTAACTACACCACAGGCAGGAATGACTGACTTGCTCCTTCTGTGATGGAGTGTTTTCAGATACACTGATGAAAACTCTTAAGTACTTTCTCTGTTCCTGCTGCTTGCTGAATGCTTCACAAGATCTTCTGTTCATTATTGCACATTCTTTTTTCTTTCCCCCCTCCCTCTCTCAGCATTGCAGGAAAATTTCTGCTTTTCAAAATACTTTATGCAAACATATTGCTTGCATATTTTGAAGCTGAAACTCATTTTGATATTTATAAGGCATGGTTTGATTCTCTGTAGATGCTATTTCATTATTTCCTTGTCTTTCTGGTACTTGCTTCTTCTTTCCATTTTAGCATCCGCCTCAAATTGAATAAGAAAATGTAGATTTATTCCCTCATCTCTCTGATGAACGCAGACACTGAATATGTTCTTGCACAAGTAAGTGTCATTGTATTACAAAAGTATAATCATACAAGTACTAGTAAAAAGAACACTTAAGAATTAACAGCTTTTAATGTGCATGAGAAATAGCTTATAGGAAACAAACCACAGTCAAGAATATCTTGACCATAGCCACATAAGATCATATTTTTTCCCTTACATCTAAATGGTATTCAGTAAAAGAAAACAGATTTCTTCTGAATTGCAGACAGATTGTATTTACTCCTTCTCACCAGTTATGTTGTTTCTCACCAACGTGTTGCTTCCCCGACATTTCCCTCAAAAAAAACGCCCAGCTGTTTATCGCGAGAATCTGTGACAGTGACTTATGCCAGTACACTTCTCACAGGCATCTCTAACTTTGATTTTCACACTGTAATTTTGACATTTACATCGGTCGATATGTACTCTTCATGGAGCACAGAGGAACAAGGTGTTCATAAAAAGATAGAACACGTAAATAAGTTCCAACTGCAAACAGAAAGCCCATCAGAAAAATATTCATTAGCTTAAAGTTAAAAAAAAAATAAAAATGACAGAACTTAAGAAAAAAGTCTGTATCGATGGATTAGACAGGCCAACATATGGTATGTCCATCAGTCAGATTTCCCGCAAGGAGCCTGGCCTTACCCTAGTTCATCACTGAGAGAGGCCCAGCCTACCTTGCCCTTCCTGAGAAGGTTTCCTCCCAAGGGTAGGTTCAAAAGCCTTGGTGGTACTGTTGAGTGGATGGTGCAGAACCTCTGCAGCAGAGATGTGGTTGGAGTGCCTGAGGATATCACTAATCACTCCTACCTTATGGCATTTCTCCTTTACAAAGAGGAAAACAAAACTGAACCACCACAAGGTATAGTCAAAGTTGTGAAAGCTATCCTATTATAGCTAATCCTTCTTCATACACAACAGATTTACTGTGCAGGGGGGGCAAGGACCGATGATATGGGAGTGCAAATCCTTTTTAATAGTGTGATGCATAAACAAAATAAAATTGAAGCATGTACTGTGCTTGCCTTTTTGATGAAGAGGTGAGAAGTGTGTTTTAAAAGGAAGAAGATATTTTCTTTTTCCCCTTTAAGTCTGTAATGCTAGTAGTATTATTAAAATCATTAGACAGTCTTAGCCAGACAAATACTCAAATGTGCTAAGGAAGTGGGGAGAGAAACTAAGGAATTAACAGGCACATTCACAAGTTCATTTAGTTTAGAAGAGACCCCTAGGGACTGGAAAGTGGCTAACATAACAAAGTTATTTTAAAAGTGCCTGGAGACATAACAGGAAACCGTAGACCAGTTAGCTTGATATAAAGTGGGGAGAAACTCCTAGAATATCAAATGGGAAAACACTTGAAGAAGCACAGCTTGATTAAGGATTGACAGTGTAAGAGTAGAGAGAGGAGGGAGATCGAGGTTCACAGCTCACTAACTTGCTGGGATTCTTTTAGGAGATTTCTGCCACGGTAGTCAGGGAATGAAATAGGCACCACCACTACAAACTTTCATCTCTATTAAAGAAAGCACATGCTCTATTTCAGATGACGATTAACCCTTTCCTTGATGGCACACCACCACAGCCTCTACGTAGAAAAATCTGATCATGTCCAGACATACCAAAACATTTGCTGACACATACCACTTTCTGTGGAAAGCTGGTCCTTCCATAAGTACATTTCCTACACAGAAACAATCTAAAGTAAAGCTAATAAGGAATTTAGTAGTATTTGTCATCATCTGTGTCTGGCAATATCAGTACCCATGCTGCTTATCAGAAATCCTTATTAAATGTTCAAAAATGCATTAAAAATAGAAAAATTAAGAATTCAGTCCTATTTTCAAATCCTCAAAATGGAAACAGCTTGAAGTTTGATTTCTTTATGCTTTACATGAAAGTAAGCACATTCTCTTGATGTGCCACAGTCTGTAGATAATGAACCAGGCAGAAAAGACAGGACTGAAAGTCTGCTTTGATTCATGGGCAAGACAGCACAATAATAGCAATGAATATGAAGCCGTCTACCACTCAGTAAGCATTTCAAATGTTTCATGATTATAAATAATTGTTAACATATTTGTAAAACTGAACATTAAATTCCTCTTTTTGTTAAAGAGACAATTGTCCAATTCATGTGAGCAGAAGTTATTCTCCTCCCTCTCCCCCTTTTAAGTAGCTACTACTTGTGCTAAGTTTTATTACATAAAGTAAGAGAGCTGAGATACTGATCAGCGCTGTTAACTGAACTGAAATGTTACCCAAAAATGAAATGTTGCTGCAAAGGAAGCATTTGGCAAATTTAGAAGTCAGATTGTGGTCATGCAGAAGCATTTTACGATTAGAAATGTCTCATTCTATTCTCCTGCCTGCCCTTGAGGAGCCAAAATTAACTTGGATTTCTGGCTATAGGCTGTGAGCTCCCAGCCTGGGACAACTGCTTATATGTTTCAGAGAATCGAGCTGGTTGACAAGACTTGTCATTTTCAAACAGAAATAACCTAAATATAACAGCAAATCTAACACAGATGAGTTCACATGCAAGAAGTATATCTGCATTACAAGCAAGAAGGCTTTAAAGTATGAACCAATTTTGTTTACTTAATGATGAATTTGGTGCAATTACCCTCACAATCAAGAGCTTCCGTATTTTTTTCAAAAGCATGTGGTGAAAATTATTTTAAGGACTGGTGTTCCCAAATTTGCATGACAAGGCAACAAAGTAACAATTTATTGAAGACCATGAAAGAAACAATAAATATTTAACTTTCATCGTTACAAAAGTTCATCTGAATCCAGTTCTGGTTGTAGAAAAGTGGGATGAGTTTGACAGGAAAAAATTATCCACTGAAAAATCCTCTGTTTTGCAGGTAACTGATAAGATTCCCAAACAAAAGGCAGCAACCCTAACAAACTCAACTGGCAAAGAAAAGGACATAAAGAGGTACTGAATTTTCAGATCAAAAGCTGAAAAAAACTTGTATTAGCTTCACACATTAAGGTTTTGGTATAGTGGAGGGGGCTATAGGGGTGTTTTTCGTGAGAAGGTGCTAGAAGCTTTTTCTAGCTAGCTTTTCTAGAAGCTTTATCAGACAGAGCCAATGCCAGCTGGCTCCAAGATGGACCTACTACTGGCCAAGGCCAAGCCAATTAACAGTGGTGGCAATGTCTCTGTCATTAACATACTTGAGAAGGCAAAAAAAGTTACTGCACAGAATAATACTGCAGCAGGAGTGAATCGTGAGAATACGTGAGAGCAACAACTCTGCAGACACCAAGGTCAGTGAAGAAGCAGGGAAGGAGGTGCTCCAGGCACCAGAGCCGAGATTTCTCTGCAGCCTGTGGTGCAGCCCATGGTGAGGCCCTGCCTCTGCAGCTGTGGAGGCCACAGTGGAGCAAAGATCCAACCGCAGCCCAGAGAGGACCCCACAACAGAGCTGGGAGATGCCCAAAGGCGGCTGGAACAAGTTCCTAGCAGGACCTGTGAATCCATGAAGAGAGGAGCCCATACCAGACCAGGTTTTCTCTAAGGACTTGTGACTCCATGAGGGATCCACACTGAAGCATTCTGTTTCTGAAGGACCGTTGCCTCTGTGAAAGGGATGCACACTGAAGCAGTTCATGAAGAACTGTAGCCTGTGGGAAGGACTCATGTTGGAGGACTGTCTCCCATGGGAGAGACTCCTGAGAAGAGGTAATGGCAAAATTAATCTGTAATGAACTGATCATAGCCCCCATTCCCCATACTCTGTGCCACTCGGGGGGGAGTAGGCAGAAACCTGGGAAGAAGAAAGAGGTGAGTGTTTGTTTTCAATTGAGATTTTATTTTTATTTCCCAATACTATTCTCTGTTCTGATGGGTAATACATTAAACAAATTTTCCCCAAGTAGAGTTTGTTTTGGCCATGACAGTAATTGCCAAGTGATCTCCCTGTCTTTATCTTGACCCATAAGACTTTTGTTATAGCATCTCTGCCCTGTCCAGTTTAGAAGGGGGAGTGACTGGCTTAGGTGGGCATCTGTCACCCAGCCAGAGTTAAACCACCACACAATTGCAAGAGTTGGAAAGAGATTATTTAAAAGATCATCTGGGAAGAACCTTGAAAGCTATTTTCTGATCTACCTTGAAAAAAGAAGAATGCTAGGGAGTGAGTGGGCTGTAATCTATGCTGGCCATACACCACGTGCAGCTAAAACCAATAAAACTATCCACGTGAACAGTAACTGCAGGTAACAAGGCAAGCTAGAATCAGAAGCTCCATATGATTGTCTGTATGCCATACATTGTAGCCTACCAACACTACTTATGCTAGAAAAAGACAATTAAAAAGTGCAACACAATCTGTGATGGCTTAACTGATGAGTCTCCAGCACTGTAAACACAGAAAAAATGTAAGAAAGATTTAAATGTCATCTAAAACATGGCATTCTCAACTCCTGATATTCATGCCTTTTCTCAGGTTTTCCTTATTCTTTCACCAGCCTGAAAAATAGCAGGTTTCCATTCAAAGAGCAAGTGTCATCACCTTCTCTATGTACATCAACAACAAATCTGCATGTATGTATGTATGATATGGAGTGCCATGGTGTGCTTTGCAACAATTTCTGCAGCCAAATATTTTCTGCTTCATAATCTGCATTTGCTTGCAGAAGTGCCAACGTGGCTCTCTCCCTCCCTCCCTCTATAACAAAGGAATAAAGACTCCATATAGGTTCTATTATTAATATAAATCAGCTCTCAAGGTAGTGTCTGCCAGTCAAATCCTTTAAGTGAGGATCTTCATGACAGAATGAAGTAATCTGCTTTCTTTTTTTTTCCCATTTTTTAAAAAAACCCAAACAAAAAACCCAAAAAATCAAAAACCAAAACATAATCACCATATCCTCAGCCTGATAAAATGATAGAATCATAGAATCATTTTGGTTGGAAAGAACCTTTAAGATCATTGAATTCAACTGTAAACCTAACATCACCAAGTCCATCACTAAACCATGTCCCTGTAGAGGTCTTTTGGCTAAAAGAACTGCAGGGTTTGGCTGTACCTACCTCCAGATCTCTGGATGTCACCGATTCTAGATGTTACTGAAAATAAATGAGAAGTAATTCTGCTTCAGGTCAACCTCCTTAGAGCATGCAGCCCAGTCCAGTCATTCGCAAAGACAGTTTGCTCATTCATCAGTTTCCATGGCACTGAATTTTTTCAGGTCCATCCAACACTGTGCTTACCAGAAAAAAAGCATGACTCTATCTGTTCCTCTTTCCTGTTATATCCAGAGCTGTAGCCAAACACCTTGGTATCTATAGCATTGCCTGCCTGCAAATGGACACAAGCCAGTTTCCAGGTCCTATCACTGTCCGCAGGTTAACAAGTCACAAGCCTTCAAGCCAGGTCTTGTCACTGCCTGCAGAAAAACAGTGGCAGGAGAAAGCTCATCATGTCTGGCTGCTCAAACACATTAGTTGCTAGAAGCTGGAAGCAGACTCCTGACTCTGCCCTGTACTTTTCTGAGGTGATTCACATAGCTCAGTCTAAAAATCTGTAATTACAATTACTACTAGCCCTAGCTAAATTGCTAGTTTAAAGGCTTCTCCCCCAATTACATTGCCACAGCTCATTGCCAAATTACACAACATTATCTGAAATGTCATCGAAGACTTTGGAGGTTTATCAGAGTTGGCTTAACTAGTTTGTATGAGATCTTTTTAATGAGATGATTAGCTACATAAAACAATGACAAACCTGGAACCCTTGTAATTGGCTGATAACATATATATAAAATATTAGTAAGAGTTTTACTCCTGGTAAAGAGGCAAGTGCACAAAACTGGCAGCTGCTATAATGAGAGAACTACCTAGTTGAGACTTCTGAGGAATTTTTAAATACAGATTATGAAATACCACCTTTGTTTCCTCCTCTCTTTACCTCTTTGTGCAAATCTCTGCTTTCTTCCAAATCCCAGTGATAGCAGATGGCTTTCTCTACACAGCTCTCTTCTGGTTATAAACTTCACACTAAACAACTTTGAGAAGGGCCAGATAGTCTTTCCAGATATAGTAAAAGACACCCATCCTTTCACAGGTATATTAAAAACAATCCCAGGGTTGCTGGGTCAGGTTGTTTTTCAAACTGCTATGTTGTAAATAAAGTAGTAAATCAAACAATATTCAAACAATGTAAAACATGGCATTTTTTAGACTGGCATGTCTCATAAACACCTTGTCCAATTCATTTCTCTCACCATTCTCTCCAAAAAATAAATACAAGATCTCCTGTGGCAGAGGAGAGCAAATGAGAAATATCTTGACTGCATGGTGAAGTTGAAAATGAAATCAAGCTCAGATTTATGGGAAAAAAAGCTAATTACTAGCTTAAACATGGAAAGAATTGTCTCATATAATATATTGTGATGAATCAGCAGAGCAGTCACAGGTCATCGGGGACAGAGTGAGGAATGAAGATGCTGCTTCTATCAAGGGGTCATACATCATCAAGAGACAGATTATTTGTGGAGGCCAAACAATCCTGGAGCAGTTGCCAGAAGGAGTTGGTCAGTCTGGAACAGAGATAGGACAGATCTCCTTGAGAAAGGTACAGGCCATGAGACCAGAGAAAAATGCATTGCCATTGCATGGTTTTAGCAGGACTAAAGCAACTGACCCTTGCACTGCCCTGCATATACTTGGCTTGATGCTATGCCAGTGTACTGGAGAAGCCTCACAAGAACCCTGGCACTGAATCCAAGCTGGCAGAGGCATGCCATTTGTGCTTGCCTTGTACAAAAGAACAGACTGATGGGAAATAACTGGCTCTTGGTTTGCTCACTTTAGGCTAAGCTGGAAATTTATTAATTGCAACTGTTAAATCCAGCAAGATGAAGTGTAAAGTAGAGCTCTGCCAGCTCTACTTTATCATCTTTCCTTTAAGACATGTTCCAGGTAACTACTGGAGACCAAAAGGCTGTAGAAACTCTGAGCCTGCCAGCTGTCTCCCTTGTATCTCAGTGCATGCAAGGTGCTTAACAAGCACATGAGGAAAAGAGGCTGGCATGTCTCACCAGTTCACTATCCTCTCTGAGGAAAATTACTTTCTACATAGAGTCATAGAATGATAGGAGTTGGAATAGACCTCTAGAGATCATCTATTCTAATCCCCTGACTAAAGTAGGTCCACCTAGATCAGGTCACACAGGAACATGTCCAAGTAAGTTTTGAAAACCACCAGAGAAGGAGACTACACACCCTCCCCTGGGCAGACTGTGCTCAGCCTCATCTGAGCACTAAAGATTTTCCTTACGTTGAAGCAGAACTTTTTATGTTCCAGCTTAGGTTCGTTACCCCTTGTCCTGTCCTTGTAAGGAAGGTGCTCCAGTGTCCTAATCATCTTGTAGCCCTCTGTTGAACTGCCGCTCCAGCAGTTCTCTGTCCTTCTTGAGCTGGGGAGCCCAGAACTGGACACAGGACTTCAGATGAGGTCTCAGCAAGGCAGAGTAGAGAGGGAGGAGAACCTCAGGAGAACCTGTTGGTCACACTTTTCTTGATGCCTCCCATGATACCATTGGCCTTCTTGGCCATGAGAGCACACTGCTAGTTAGGTTTGCTGTCCACCAGAACTCCCAGGATTCTCAAACAACTATCAGTAGTAGTCAGCAAAGATTTTTTCGAGAGGAATATCTTATAAACAAAACTAAAACACCATATGCACAAAAAACGAAAAAAATAATAATAATAAAAAAATATCACACAACCCTTTCACTTGATGTTTCCAGTCTGTTTTCTTTCCTAAATGTTGTTTATGCTACTTTCATCTCCACTGCCAAGGGCATTTATGTGCAACCCATCTACTGCTACATTCATTTGGAAGCTGAGACCTGTCTTTGATATTGCAGAAGGGCTTATTTTGAGACTTTGTTTCAGAAGGCTGCTCGTTTTTTTTCTGTTTGTAATTGAACAAAGCTTTGTCATTTGTCAATGTCTGTCTTCTCCATTGTGTTTTGCTGATTTCAGTATTTGCTTTTTTTCACAGGTATGGTGCTGAATGACAAACAAAAGTTCTCTGTGCTCTAAAACAGGTTACTTTCTCCAAGAAGTCTGTACTTTTCCACAAATGACAATTGTTTCTGTTATTGTGCAACATCATAGGAGACTCCACTGACATTTAACAGAACCACATCTTGCACAAAATGCAGCAATACTCATGAAGGAGAAAGACTCTGAGGAGAATGGGTGAGAGTCCTAGCAGCTAAAAAGAAAAAAAAAAAAAAAAAGAAAAAAAAGAGTCATGTCTTGTCAGAAGACTCACAAAGCACCTGGCATTTGTGCCAGCATCTCAAGAAACTGAGTACACACAGCTCACCAAGTACAGCATTAGGAACTCACATCGTCTGAATAGCTCTCCGAGCCTACACAGCTTCTGGCCTTCAAGTTCTTCAGAGAATTACTACCTCTTCTAACCATATCTATATGAATATTTGTGATATTGATAGTTAAATGAGACAGAAAAGCTTTAAACTCACAACAATTTTTGACAAAAGTATCTGCAAAACTACAATGGGTTTTTTGCTGTATTTTTGTAAGTAGAGAAAAACCTCACCAGCTTTACCATTCATTTCTAAAGAACAGCCCTCTGAGTAGAAAAGTCAGCCTAACTGTGTTCAAAAGCTATTTTTTAGAAGATATGAGATTATGGATATAAAACACTCTGGAAAGCTCTTTCATGCAGTTACTGCTCTAATACAGTTAACACTAAGAACCTATTCTCTTTAAAAGTCAGCCATCACTGGTGTTCCAAAATCCAAGAGCTCTGAAAGGTGATGTAACCAGCAGAACTGAAAACAGGGTTGGTAACTGGGAACATCGCAAAATATATTCATGTATAAAATAAAAGGGGTTCCCATGGAGAAGCGTTCCTAAATATTTCTATTTAGGAATAGAAAGGTGGAGAAATGTTCTCAGAAGAGGAAAGATCTCTTGCTGCAATGCTAGTATAAATGCATTAATGTCACATGTCAGACTGAGTAGTTAAAAGGATTTTCAGTCATAGAATCACAGTCTGTCATGTAGTTTTCTCACAAACCAGGAGGAAAAACATTGGAGCCTGCAGGACCTAGTGTCAATATGGATTAATCCCAGGAATCAAACACCAAATACCTGGCAACACAAAGGTATCTTGTGTGATAATTAAGATGATATGAGTTACAAGAAAGGACATTCATGTAAAAAGGAAAAGGAGGAAAAAAAAAAATTATGCAGCTTAGCTTTTCATTAACAGGTCATTTTGTTCACCACTATCTTCTTCCTTGCGCAGCTTCAAGTTCACAGTGACTCAGATTTTTGTAACGTAGACCACCACTGCCTCATGACACAGCTACAGCTCCATTGATCCATTCTACTTAGTTTCACCAATATTCAACATGCACAGAAAATTCAGCAGGAATATTCACAGATAACGCTCACTGACTGTAATGAGATCCAGCTCCCAAATTTCAGAAGACCAGATCACCAGTAACTGCACTGACTTCAAATTCCAAGACTTTGGCTTCATGCTGGTCTGTATCATACTTCTCCACTTCCTCACTGCATCCTATTTACACACACAGCATCTCTGTCCCAGCTCATTTCACACAGCTACCTATATCCAAGGATCTTCGTTTCACTACTCCATTTATTGGAAGTAATCTTCCACACACATACTATCATATAATTTTCCACCAAATACATTTGAAAGGTATGTTTCTCTTTCATTGAGCTTCAGCTCTATCACAATTTTCCACAGTCTATTAATCCATCCCTTCCTGACAAGTCAAGGTCCACAGCAATAATATTGCGTTGTTACTGTTCTGCCCCAGGAGATGTTCCCAGACGAGGTAGGGAGAACTGAACAGGCACAGCAACTTTACTAGCCTCAACCTAGCTTTCTGCATACTGCCTTTCTTTTCTATTCTTTACAGCTGTTCCTTCCCTCATCGGTGGCTTCCATTGCCTTCTATTAATAAGAGAGCCTGGCTGAGCCAACAAAGATCTTTGCATCCCACCAATTGCTTCTAGGCGTTATCACTGATGCAAAACAGTTCTGTGAGAAGAGTACTAAAGCACACATTAGCATGGCTTGTCACATTTCCAACAGACAAAAGACTGTGTGCACTGCTGTCCTGTTCCAAGACTAAGGCTGCAATTAAAAGCTGTAACATATATTTCCTGTTTTCTATCCATGCTGCTCCTTTGTTTACAATTTGCCTATTTGTACTTTCTTGTCTTCAAGAAAAGAGAATTAGACATTAACAGCAAAAAAAAAAAGCTCCTGCTCATCTCCATGAAATTTCTTTTTCCTCAACACCAAAAACCTGTTATTCTCAACACCACACTGTCTGCTACTGAAGGAAAAGTAAAAAAAAAAACCAAACAAAAAACTAAAAAAAAAACACAACAGCTAAAGTAAAAAGAAAAAGATGCTTTAAGTTTGATTTACTACTTACATTTCAAGGAGAGGCAATGTGGTTATTATCATGGTGGGCTAAGGATAGAAGCAACACAAAGCTTTGCAGGAAGACACAGCATCATCCCACTGGTAGAGTGGAGGAAAAAACCCTCTTCAGACTCAAACATAAATAGTGAACTTCAAGCTAACACTGACATTAGGAACAGCTGTTCTGAATTAACCTTGCCTATCTTAATTAAGTAGATGATTCTAGGCTGTCTGGCACCTGTGCCTGAAACAGTTTTTAAACATTTTTAATATCCCTTTTTTCCTCTCCTTTTCTGCACTAGAATCCTTCAATCCTGTTTTAATGCTCAAGGTGTATTCTTGGCTTTGACTTTTCAGGCTCATTTTGCCCATGAAAATTAACACAGATATCTACAGAAAATCCAGACTATTACAGGAATATTGAAATTAAGCTGATGACTCTACATTAGGAATGATTTGAAGAAAATCATATGCCACATTGGAGTTTGCTGCAGCTTGCTATTGGAAACATCAGCTCTCTGACTGGATGTCTAAGGTGTAGCAAAGGTCTTGATTTTTTTTCCCCTGTGAACTTCAATATCAAAACTTCCACTGGTCTTGACTGGAGGAGTATTAAGTCTGTTTTAGCATGTTAGCTGTTCCGCTCACCTACATTTTTCCATGCACTTTCAATCAGAATGGCTGAACTAAAAGAAAGAAACAGCTTAGGCATCATCTTTCTAGCAGTTCATAAACTGTCAAGTAAAATAGGAGAAGAGTTAAGAAGGAAATAAAGCCCTCTGAGGAAGGAGATGGAGGGCTGAGCAATTTTCTAAAGACATATTTTTATTGCAGTACATGATTATCGATACAGTCTGGAGCATACAGCAACAAAATACATATGTGCTGTCTACGAGGTAAAGTGATCCTTTGAAGAGATTTCTTTACTGTATCCAGAGCAGAGGACAAATTGAATTAAATGAAAAAGAAAATCCTTTCTGCTCCACCTACACTTTGTAATTATGATATTACTGAAATAACTTTTTCTTTACATATCTTTGATTGAAAAGTTTCAGTTATATTTTCAAAAATAGGATTTTACAACACAGATTTTTCTTTATGGGATTATATTCCTTCTCCTTTCCTTTTTTTCCTTTCTTTTTTTTTTTCTTTATGTCCTCACTTCAGCTGGGCCACAAATAATTTTCTTCCTAGTAGCTGGTACTGCACTGTGTTTTGGATTTAGGATTAGAATAATATTGACAACACATTGATGTTTTTAGTTGTCTCTAAGTAGTGTCTAAGCCAAGGGCTTTCCAATCTCTCGTGCTCTGACAGCAAGCAGGCTGGAGGGGCACAGGAAGCTGGGAGGGGACATAGTCAGAACCAAAACTGGCTAAAGGAATATTCCACACCATAAGAAGTCATGCTTAATATATAAATTGGAGGGAAGGCTGGCCAGAGGCTGCTGTTTGGGAATTGGCTATGTGTCAATCAATGACTGATGAGCAACTGCATTGGGCATCATATTTCAATTCTGTTGGTTTTGTTTGTTGTTGTTGTTATTATTATTATTACCATTATTATTATTTTCTTTTTTTTCTATCCTATTAAACTGTCTTTATCTCACCCCATGAGATTTTTTTTCCCCCTAGTTCTCTCCCTCATTCCCTAGGGGAGGCAGAGAGAGTAAGTAAGAGGCTGCATGGTGCTTAGTTACCAACAGAGGCTAAATAACATCACCTTCTCTATATTATTTTGCCTCTTTTTGTTTCTCCTTTCCATCTTCTTTCTGCCTTTCATTGCTATTATATAGTGAATATCATGATTTATTTTAGTTACTGCCTCAGCATCTGGAATTGAGTGACTGTAGGATGATCTCAGGCTATACCTACAGATTTGTATCCCTTGTCTACCCCCAAAAACCTGCAACACTCCCAGGTTCCTTTTTCAACCTGAAAATATGACTGGGGAAGAAACCACAGTACCGAGACTAGTTTCGACATGCAAGTACTAAGTATTTGACCACCTGCTATCCAGACAAATTCATTGTGATTGAGCACTGTCTGCTTTCTCCTCAGAAAAGAAAGCTTAGGAACTTTATTATTTGTGGTAGTTTCAGTAGTAGCAGTATTAATAGTTTTGGTGGTAGTAGTAGTAGTAGCATAACATCTTAACTTTTGTGGTTAGAGAGCTTGAAGAAAAGCAAATTATGAGAACCACAACCCCAATACTATGATATCATCATCTGAAGAGCAATTTCCAAGTAACTAGGTTTCATAACATCACTTAATTGCTAAATGGTCATGCTTGTGTACTTATGGACACAGATGCTGTCTTTGTTTACCCTTGTACAGTAAGAGTGGTACAAAATGGAGGCAACTTTGTGGACACAACAGTCAGAGAAGGAGGAAGGAAGGAGGAGCACTAGACCAGAGACCCCTCTGCAACTGGTGGTGAGAACACAGCTGTGCCCCTGCAACCCTTGGAGGGCAATGGCAGGACTGAGAGCCACCAGCAGCTCAGGGTGAGTGCATCCAGATAGGCGAGAGACTGTGTGAGGAGGTGACCATGGCAAAGGCCGTGCTGGAGCCTGCAGGCCTCAGAGCAGACCCACACGAGAGGCAGAGAGGAGCTGCAGCCTTTGGGATGAACACACATTGGAACTGACCATGCAGAGCTGCCCTGTGTGTGAGGTACCCCACGGAGGTGCAGGGAGAGCTGGCGAGGAGCCCACCTGCCCTGAGGAGAGACAAAGGGCAGAAGCCATGGAGAACAGACTAACTGAAACCTCCATTCCCTGCCCCCCCCCAGCCGTTCAGCAGGGGAGGAGATCAAGACATCAGGATCAGGGCTCTGAGCCCGGGAAGAGGGGAGGGGTGGGGACAAGATGGTCTTCAAGGGCTGGTTGTGCTCTTCATTGTTGTTACCACTCTCTGTTGTTTTCTGTTGGTTATGTTTTGGGGTTTATGGTTATGTTTCAGTTGGTGGTGGATTAAATTACTTTCTGTTTTCTTCCCCAAGCTGAATAGCCTGGTCTGTCTTGCTAGGGACCATAAGTGGCAATTAAGCCCTCCCTGCCCTTTGGCAATTCTCAGGTCTTTGGTACTTGAGTCTAATGGTGGTCATTTGTCCCCTGATGGGCCTAAACGATGACACAGTGTAAGCAGAAAAATTAGGGATTTGTTTCAGACTAAAAGTTACTGTGAAAAGGAAAAAAAAACTCTAAGAGATAATTCTGAACAAAGACCACAGGCTGACAATGATAGAAGTAATAATCTTCTTTCATTTACAGCACCTTTCACCTTGAAACTTTCTAAAGATTTTTCAAAATTATGTATATAATGCTAGCTTTACCAGATGCTGAAAAGGAGTGGTACCTGGGAAGGAGCTACAGGAGAAGAAAGGACTTGGTGCTTTCTTCCACTACAACCTTCCTTTCTCCCTCCACAATGCATACTCCATACAAACACCTTTCATGAAGAACATTTCAAGGCTGCTATTCCATTCTCTAAATCCACTTTCAAAACTTTTCAACATTCTTTACAATCATTTTACTACTCAAGAGAGTTAACACAAAAATGAAAATCACTTTTCCCTTCCCATGTATATGCTAACATCATAGTACTGAAATATCTTCCACTGTGCAGCCACATCATCTCTCAACTGTAACCTCCCCTTGTCCTCCATGGAGGTCACCTGCAGCAGCGTTTGGTCTTCCTTGTAGCCCCTATATATTCTGTGGTCTACAGGCATTTTAACTAGTATGGTCTAACTTGCCAGATTTTCACAGCAGGACTGATTTCCCATCTGGGCATTTGAACCAGCTCATTCCAGCATGTCATTGGACAAGGTGCAAACCTAAAAAGTACAAAACCACCAGATTAGTAATAAATTAACACCAAGATAAAGTTTACTTATATGTAATATTAGAGCCTTGGCTGCAGCAACCATGAGATGGTGGAGTTCAGGATCTTGTGCAGTAGGAACAGAGTATCAAGCAGGATACCAACCCTCGACTTTAGCAGGGCCAACTTTGGCCTTTTCAAACAATTGCTAGGGGACACCTCATGGAACAGGGTGTTAGAGAATAAAGAGACTCAAGGTAATTGGTCTCTATTCAAGAATCACTTTTTCCAAGCTCAGGATCAGAGCATCCCAGCAGGTAGAAAATCAAGAGAGGGAGCCAGGAGATCTGCGTGATTAAACAGGGAACTGTTGGGCAAACTCAAGTGGAAGAGGGTCTATAGATCATGGAAGGAAGAGATGCCCACTTGGGATGAATATAAGACTGTTGCCAGAGGATGTAAGGAGGCAATTAGGAAAGCTAAAGCCTCATTAGAGTTGTGCCTGCAAGGGAGGTCAAGGATAACAAGAAGGGCTTCTTCAAATACATTGCAGATAAAACTAGTACTAGAACCAATGTAGGCCCACTGTTGAATGAGACAGTTGCCCTGGTGACAGGATACAGAGAAGGCAGAGTTATTGAATGCCTTCTTTGCCTCTATACTGCTGCAGACTGTCCTTGGCACCTCCAGACTCCAGAGGAAGTCAGGTTAAAGAAGGTGTTTGGTCTGGTTGATGAGAACTGGGTTAAGGATTAATTAAACAATCTGGATGTGCATAAATCCACAGGCCCTGATGGGATGCACCTGCAGGTGCTGAGGGAGCTGGTGGAAGTCATTGCTAAACCACTCTCCATCATCTTCAGTAAGTCGTGGAAAACAGGAGAGGTGTTTGAGGACTGGAGGAAAGCAAATATCACTCCAATCTTCAGAAAAGGCAAGGAGGACCTGGGTAACTACAGACTGGTCACCTCATCTCCATCTCTGGAAGAGTGATGGAACAACTTATCCTGGGTGCTGTCTCCAGGCATTTAAAGGACAAGAGGGACATTAGAAGCAGTCAACATGTTTTTTCCAAAGGGAAATCATGTTTGACCAACCTGATAGCCTTTTATGGAGATGTAACCAGGTGGATAGATGGTGGTAGTGCAGTGGATGTGGTTTATCTTGATTTCAGGAAAGCATCTGACACCGTGTCCCATGGCATCCTGGCAGCAAAACTGAGAAGGTGTGGGCTGGATGATTAGGTAGTGAAGTGGATTGTTAACTGGTTGAAGGGAATAAGGCAGAGTTGTGATCAGTGGGACAGGATCTAGTTAGAGGCCTGTGTCTAGTGGAGTCCTTCAGGAGTCAGTGCTGGGACTGGTACTGGTCAATATATTCATTAATGTCTTTGCTGAGGGAACAGAGGGCACTGTCAGCAAGTTTGCTGATGATTCTGTGATTCTGTGTGATTCTCTGATTTTGTATATGAAGATATTTCTCCATACAAAAGACAGTTCTGTCATTCCTTCCTTTTTCAAAAAGCAAAAGGGTTAATCTACTGAACACATTATTTTGTACAAGGTCTACAATAATACTGACACTCCTTCCATGCAGAACAATTAATATTTTATTTATATTCTCGTACTGCTTTCAGTCCTCAGCCAAGAATCAGGTTCCCAGTATGGCTTCTCACCAAATGAAGAGACAATCCCTGCTAGGAATATGTACCAGGTAATTAACTTTTTTTAGGGACTTTCTCCTTTTTTTTTTCCAGGGTGCCTTTGTAGAAGCAGAGCCTGTCTGAAATACAACATTTGCAAACTTATATACAAGGACACTTCTCTTTTCCTAATACTTTAACCATGCATGGCCCATTAAGTCAACACACCATAAACACTGAATTACCAGCAAAATGCAAATCAATGAAAAAAGGAATGATGTGAACAAAGAGTATAATTCATGATGTCTCACCTCCTACTATGTCATTCCTGCTAAAAACTTCGGGACCTTTACCATATTTCATTGGCAGACAGTACTTCAGGATGTAAAATATACAGAATTATGAACTAAACTAGTAAGAATCAAAGGATAAATCTTTCATATTGTTTTAGGGTCATACTCAGAGCATAACTACATTAAGGAATCTTAATCCAGAAAACAAGTGAAATCTTTCTCCCTTGTAAAATGTCTTTAATACTCATCTACAGCACTGTACAAGATAATTTCTCAGGTTATATGTTTGGTATGAACAAACAGAGGAAAATTCAGAGTCTTTTTATTTGCCATAAACTTTTTGGGATGTAGCATAAATCACAATGCTCCCACTAGAATGTAACCTGCCACTTTTTAAGGTAGAGTCTAGCAGTGAAAATGTCCCAATTTCCCTTTCTTTCCAGCAGAGGCTTTTCATAGGTTTCTTCATAATTGCACATAAATTATGTACTTCCTTCAAAGTCAAGCTCTCCAAGAGACCACATTAACAGCTCGTGTATCTTCTTTTTTTTGACCTGCTGAGCTCTTCTTTGGACCAATGTTCACCTCCTAATGTGATGACTACATAAGGCTTCTTTCTTGGATTTTTTTTTGTTTGATTTAATCTCTGTTCCCTACGATGACACTTCCTCTTCATTAATTATCCTGAATTAATGGTAAGCAGTCATAGTGTAGTGCCCAGGATCTATCATCAACAGCCAAGTAATAGCAGGAATCCTGACTTCACACACACTTCTTTTACAAGATACAAGAAAGCAGAAATCTAAATAAATTCTTTTGAAGTTATGCCTACATGCAGCCACTCATGGTGCAAAGATCATAAGCACTGAAATCTTGCTACACTCAGTTGTAGCAAGCACTGTCTCATAGTAAAATTTTATTTAATTTGACCCTGCTTTTGACATACAACAGAATATTGTCAATCTGTCCTTCACCTTTTCACTGATGTCTGCTTTTTTGAATCAAGAAACGTTAGCACAACTGATTTTCACTGAGTTTATACATCAAGATTTATTAGGGGTAGCAGGAGGCAAAGAGGAATTCTATTCTTTCCCTCCTAGCTTAAATTTGGAGATCCTTCTCCCAGCCCATCGCCAGGGCTAAGCAAGCTCTTGGCAGCTCCAGGTAAGAATTTCCCAGAATTTTCTCCTCTAGTACAGACGGACACCTGCTTCCATATTACCTACAGCACTCCTCTGAGGTGGGACTTTCTCAGTGCATCATCTACTTCGAGGCCAACGCAGTCACTCAATAGAAACCTGTAGCACAAAAGGAGGAAGCCTGTCTAATCTTATTA
Source organism: Colius striatus (assembly GCF_028858725.1). NCBI lineage: Eukaryota > Metazoa > Chordata > Aves > Coliiformes > Coliidae > Colius > Colius striatus. The sequence continues at coordinate 16,059,343 of NC_084768.1, forward strand.
TCCTAGACTACATCATTTGCAGTGATAAGACATGTATCATAGACAGTGAAAGCTAAGGCACTTACCTGATTTACATGCAGTCATGAACATTAGTTAGATTTCCTCCCAAGCTATTTATGAATTTAAGTTTGTGAGTTTGGAATTAAATATTATTTTGCAAATAGGAGCATAGCCTGATAATATATGAGAGATTCTAATACAGAAAAATCAATGGTAGTTACCACGCAATCATGCTTTCAGGAAAATGAGCCCTCTATCTCCTGCTGCATGTAATCAACAGTTAGATGTGTAGCAACTCTCTATTTACAACGTAGCCAGCTGATATCAATATTAATTAGAGTTGAGGAAGGAGCTTCTGACAAAGAATTCATTTGATGAGTTCCATATATTTTGCAAAAGTCACTGCTCTGTTAAATTTATAATTTGTTATTATTTCACAGAATATATACTTTCTCACCAGCTAACTAGTGTTGGAATTGTTAATTAATTCTGGTTTGTCAGAGATCATTCAAGAAATCTCTTTTAATTTTGCTTTGTATGTTATAAACAACTCATAGAATACAAGTTTTAAATTAGTTTATTGGCAGAACAAGAGCTTTCAAGATGAAAATGAATATTCTGTGAACATCTGGACACATATTTTGAGCAATTATAGAAAATGTACAGAGAACATAATTATATGGGAGCACATTGTCTTGAGTGTCATCGCAAGACAACTGGCTGCCCATGTCCTGGATGGATGCACTCTTTGTTGAGTGGAAAACTGGCTGGATGGATGAGCCCAAAGAGTGGTGGTGAATGGATTTAAATCCATTTGGCAGTCCATCACTAGTGGTGTTCCCCAGGGCTCAGTGCTGAGGCCAGATCTGTTTAACATTTTTATCAATGATCTGGATGAGGGGATTGAATCCTCCCTCGCTAAGTTTGTGGATGATTCAAAGCTGGGTAGGAGCACAGCTATACTTGAGGGCAAGAAGGCTCTTCAGAGGAACCTGGACCAGCTGAATTGATGGGCCAAGGCCAATTGTATGAGACTGAACAAGGCCAAGTACTGGGTCCTGCACTTGCATCACCACTACCCCATGCAGCGTTACAGGCTTGAGGCAGAGTGACTGGAAAGCTGTTTGGTGGAAAAGGACCTGGGGACGTTGTTCAACAGCCACTTGAATATAAGCCAGCATGCCCAGGTGGCCAAGAAGGCCCATGGTATCCTGGTTCATATTAGAGCGTGTCCAAAAAGACTAGGGCAGCAATTTCCTCCATGTACTCAGCACTAGTGAGGCTTAGTGCTGTGTCTAGTTTTGGGCCCCTCACTAAAAGAAAGGCATTAAGGTGCTGGAGTGTATTCAGAGATGAACAATGAAACTAGTGAAGGGTTTGGAGAATAAGTCTGATGAAGAGCTGGGGTTTTTCTAACCTAGAAAAAAGGAGGCTGAGTGGAGACCTTGTTAGTCTCTACAACTACCTGAAAAGAGGAAGGAAATACCTGCAAAATATTGTTTCTAATAGTTTGTTTAGAAGGTCTTTCACAGCCTCTGAAGTCCTGCCAGTGAATCCAGAAACAACTGCAGAAAAGCCCCTTATCTCCAGGCCAGCTCTTGCTCACTATCATTTGCTAATTGACAACAATTCATACAACAGATTTTGTAACTGAATTGAACAGTTGGTGTTTAATCATGCTGAAACCACAGTACTTTCAGTCAGGGCTTGGAAAACCGTTAAAGCCCTAGGTCATATTACATTTCCTAGCAGACCTCATTCAGTAGAGCATGTACATTTCTCAGTCCTCTCCTCTTGCTCAATGCCTGTCCCGTGGACTTCAGAATCTGAGGTATGGGAGGATGAGTGCAATTCCCAGAAAAGTATCCATTACACTTGCAGATGGGAAAAAAAATGAAGGAGAAGAAGAGAATCTAATACCTAAGACTTCCACTGATTTCAAAGAAAAGATCAAATACAAAGCAGCCAATGGTGCCAGAGTACAAACACTTTAGAAATGTAAAGTCTTGCAATCACAGTCCACCTAATTGACTTGTTCCAAGATATTAATAAAAATATCAATACTGAAAATGTTTTCTATTCTGTTTATATTTGAAAATACTCAACAGCATTTTGAGATTTAGAAAAACTAGTTTTCTGTCAATTTTTATTTTGAATAAAAATATCCTACATCACTCAGTAAAGATTTTTCCTGCACGGTAAATGAAGTTTTTCAGAAAAGACAACCATCATTTATAAAAAATGGACTCAAATAAATGTATTCTTCACAACTGCTCACATCCTAAAGTATTCGGCAATTTATTTCTCCACTTTCATCTACTGAGATTCAGAGCAGCCATGGTGTGATCATATGTTTTTTCAAGAATAGCTGATGAATACCTGAAAACTCTCCCACTGTGGGACATTCTGTTTTCTCAGGAATGAAAAAAGCAGCCAGAATGACACATTTTCTAGTTCTAAAAATAAACTAAAAGGCCAGAGAAATCAATGAAAAAAAAAAAATCACTGCTAAGATAGCACAAACACAGAATACCAATTACATTTTGGCAATTGACTAATGAGATAGCCAGCTAATTACCTGATTCTGATGAAGTTTTTAGCAAATAATCATTTTATGGGTAATGCTTGTTTCCTTTCTAACACTGCCATTTTTCATAATGAGAAAGCATAACAGGTAACATGATAAACCCCCTCCTTACTTAAGTAAGATTTTGGTTCTATGTTGTTAACCATCTGAAGACTCAAGTAGCTAAGCGGATTGTTGCTGGATAACAAAACTGAAAGAAGGAATTTGTCTGGGAACAGGTTGATCTTTTCCCCGTATTGCCTTATATGAGAAGGTAAGTTAATTTCTTCTCTGCACGAATTTCTTACATTTCCCTGCTCTCCTATCTGGAAAGCTCCTGGGAGGCAGGAAAGAAAAAGATCTCTCTGTAAGCCACACTTTTTTTGCACAGGAATTCATCTCCACATCCAAAGCTTCCCTCCTAATTTGATAATCACCAAATACTTTGGAATGAAGAGGAAGTTATTTCATTCAATACATGCTGTTCCAGAGAAATAAAAGTAAGGGCAAGTTTTTCTTTTTGCAGGTCCCAGTGTCCTATGCTGATCCATAAACTCATATATGTTGCACCAGTTGGAGATTTTTTTTTAGAGCACTGTGGATATCAGCTCAAATCTGCTGCTTTCAACTCTATAGATGTTGCAACACTGGGATACGAGCCTTATTCTGATCTTTAAAAGATACCTGTTATCATGTCCCCTCCAAAGCCATAAAATTAATTCTTCTGAATAATTCCTCTCTGGTAGAGATCTAGTCATCACTAATCCACACCCAACATTCCCCCCAGACAAGTAGAAACTCTGAAAACTTCAAGTATTACAGGGCTTTAAATGCTATTAAAATTCAATTTAACTCAAGTTGCAGAAAGGACACATAAAGCTGTTTTTTTAAAGCACAAAAACTCTTGCTTTCTGTCTCTCTATCTGTATCCTCTTGCTGCCATTTGGAAGTTCTTTCTGCATCTTTGTACAGCATATAGCACTCTGGAATTCTGTTCTAATATATACCATAATATGTCTTCTTGGATACCTAAAGCATTCTGCAACTCTCATTGCTTAAAAACTGAGATTTTACTAACCTGGCAGTAAAAGTTAAGAGTAGGTATTACAGATACGTATATTTTTTTATCATGATAGAGGCTCCAAACAGCTGTCCATGAAAGGTATGGAACTTCAGTAGAAATCTTGCCCTGCATGGTAAACTAACAGCTGTTTATCATTGGCCTAATTACCAAGTTAATGTGATACTAATTTGTATATTCATAAAGTATGCATGAACAAGCATAAGCATATGCAAAGCAGAGCATAGTGACAAATTTAATAAATAAAATAACAAGGTATTGGTAAATAAACGTTAATGATTTTTAAACCTAAGAAAACAGGTTATGTTGTACAGGAAGCTTGCATTACAAGATGTAATTCAAGTAATTCTGAATGTTCATATATTAATAGCATCAAACAAATATAAAGTACTTAATTTAGAAAGGAAAAGTGGAGCAAAAAAAAGTTTATATTTGTAAACTGGGGAATAACTGTACTGTCAGCAGCACTGAAGAGAGGGTTGGAAGTTACAACATAACACCAAAATAAGTCAAACTAATAATGTGCAGGTGCTGCAAGAAGAGGAGAATGTTCTGGGAGGTCAGTGATAAATACAATCAGTAATTCTGCTCTCCTCTAATGATGTCATGGCTGAACTACTTCATTAGGAAAGAGCTAGAGGAATTACTGAGAATCCAGAGTAGAAAAGCAAAAATGCTGAGAGATTGGAAGTTGTAAGCTTTGCAGAAAGGTTGAAAAAAGTTGAATTCTTCCATTTAGAGAGTAAAAATTTGAAGAATACAGTGCAAATTCTTCATTTATATAAAATATTGCAATGAGGAGTATAATGACTGATTTTCCCCATGCTTCCCTGAGGAATTACAAATACTCACTGACAGCAATGGGAACTTAATATATTAGGAAATCTTTCTCAACAATCAAGTCCTGGACATGTAAGCACTAGAAGAGCTTACCTATGAAAGCTCTGAAAACCCTTGCAACTGGCGGTTTTTTAAGAAGCAGTGTGACAACCCAAGAGTCTCCCAAGAGATTCTTGCTTTAGAGCATGATAATGAGATCAAATAGATGACTCCTGTATTTCCTTTCCAGTCCTTCCCTTCTGTGATTGGCCAGCCTTTGCAATTCTGACTTTACAAAAAGTAGAGTGAAATAGCTTCCTGACAGCTATCTTCTACAAAAACTGGAATGTGCCAGGTTCTTCAACCATGCATCCTTGTGTCCTACCTCTGAGGAAGCAGTGCATTTTTCAGGAATATTGCCTGTGAGATATGATCATCTCCTTGCAAATATACATGCTTGCATGAGCCATGTTGCTGAGATAACAGAGATATCAAATCAGAAGTTTTCTCTTGCTGACTGGTGCAGGTGTTTTTGTGTGATAATCAATGTATTTCCACAACTGAATTGGAGAGCATGAAAAATGAACAATGTAAAATCAAATGGTATCAGAGCTCAGGATCATGTCAACTCTGAGAACTTCCAGCATGGCAAAAACATGATAAAGAGCATCACTTAAAAATAGTTGCTGTTTCCCCTTTCTATTCCACCCCGCCTAATTTGTTTTAAAAATAATATATGACAAACTGACACTGCACAACAATTACAAATCCTGGCATGTCAGTATAAACCTGACAGCAGCTGGCTACCATATGTCTAAAATTAGCCTGGAGTTCTAGAAAATGCTAGGACTGTGGCTGGTTTCATTTCTGTCCTTGTTCTTTTTAAGGAACGATGGATAGCCATGGTTCCTGCTTATGTGGAAATGGTAACTGTCCTCCCAAATGATTTAACTAAAAATGGTATTCCAGTTGCATTAAAGATGATGTGTTTGACCCAATTTTCTCTGGGAAATCTAGAGCTCCACATCATTGCTTTATATTCATTACCCAGGCTTAGCTTCCTTCTCCAGAACAAAAGAAATTCAATCCCTCCTTCTGTTCCCAGGGGAAAGGAAAGAGAAAGTAAGTCTAAGCCTCTCACATCATGCTGAGATGTTAATGAAATATCAGTAGAAAAGTTCATCACCTTAATAATCTATTTCTGTTTTGTTTGGGGTTTATACTTTGGCTGCTAAACTGAAAAATACGCTATTCACACAGATCTGTAAGCTTCAGGTCATGGATTCCCAAAAATTAGCTACCTACTTAGAACTTAGTGGTTTTCTTCAAAAGTTATGTGACCAATGGCAGTCAATAATGCGGTGTTCATAGTTTCTTCATAGCCTCAGATGAAACTAGGTCTGTATTCTCTTCCTGTCAAATTTTTCCCTTATTAAAAGAACATTGTCTCAGAAAAATTCTGGTAATCTGCCAGATTTCTTTTTCTAACCATCATCATCATTTTAGCCACAGCATTACTTAAAGTAAGGTTTCAACAGTACCTTTTTCCCTAAAAATTTAGAATCTCTTTTTCAGTATGTATTTCAACTAAGGTAAAAGTATTTAGATGCAAAGTCCTTATACTATAAAACAGCTTAAACATATAATGTATTATGTAATGTATTTTGTGCATTTCAGAAGTCCCACAAATTTCTTACTACCATATAAAACTTCTAGTCTTTGTTTCATTAAGATTTTATTTACAGAAATTTCTGGACTTTATACTTCACACGTACATTTATGCAATATTTAGTCAAGTAGGTAACAACTGAACAAACATCAATAAGCAATTCCAAACATTTTCACTTTCCTTTCAACCCTTAAAAATTTTTTATCTTAAGTCAAAAAAAATCATATGGAATCACTTTTTAGATTCTATCATGCTGTTAAGAAACACTTTCTAATTTTCAGTTTTGGCTTCAATGTCATGGTCTTCATTCTAAATTTTTTTATATATGTAAGTCTTGCTTTCAGCTATGCTACACCTTTTTTAACAGAATTTACTAGAAAATAGATGGAAGATACGTTGATCTCCACCAGCTGTTGCAGCTGCCTATGTCTGAGGGACTTCTGAATTTTATTTTCCTCATTCATAATGTCTCTAACTAAAGCTTTTATTAAAAATCAGTAAAGGGATATTTTTCTATGGCTGATAGTTTGTTCTTTCATTCTTTATACCTCATCCTAGTGATCATAAATTGTTTTTCTTGCCCCTTTCCCTTCAAAACTTTAATTTCATTTAATATAAACATTCTCTAACTTAAGTTCTTGAACATTGCCTATGCCAATATATAATTTCTTTTTCATTTATTTGCTTCTTAATCCTAAATAAACTACTGTAATTATAGGGACAATGAAATTTTAGATTGAATTCTACTCCCTCCAAAAAAAAAAATATTACATCATCACTGGCTTTTAAACGAACATTTAATACATTCCTGATCTAAGTCTTCTCGCTACGAAGATGACAGAAATTTTAGAGCAGTCATATTTTCCAGTTATTTCTATATATGTCACATTTTTCAAAGTTAATTTTCATAGTTTTATCTCTCACTTGAAATTTCCTGGGGAGTCGGCACCATCTCCCTACTCTGCGGCAGTAGTTCATTTTTATTCAGGATATTTGCTGTTCAGTCTCTAAGCTTCCTGCCTCAGCTTAGCACTGTGAAGGATCCTGCATATTCTCACTAAAGTCTCCTAGCTATTAGATTGCTTTCTTCTTTTTTTCTGAAAGTAAAGCCTATCACCAACCCATCATCACGTTCATCTCAACCATCCTTGCCCTGCCTTCTGTCAATAGGCAGTCTGCTGCCATTTCCTATAGCCTAGATGAAGCTACTATAAGTGTTTTCTCTATTAAAAAAAACCAACCAAACAAAACCAAATCCAAAACAGTAAACTCAGTTACTCGATCAGAAAATGAATACAAAGTCTAGTAGTGAATATCAGACATTGCTTACTATTGTATATTCGTTGTGCGTATAACAGTCTGTAATGTTGGAAAAGTGAGACTGTGACTCCATTTCACAGCAATGTGAATTGCTCTGAAATTATCAGGTGTCACCAGCAGTCAGATGCAGCCCCATGATGTGAATCTGTGCCCCCCTGCACCCTGCTCACAGTAGCTTGTGTGAGAGGCAAGATTTGGCCTGTGACTCCTTCCAGGAACTGGCTGTGATATTCAAGTCCCCTATGCCAACTTCTCTGTCTCGCAACTTATTTCTTACTACTTAGAGCCCAGACGTTTTATTTCGAAGTAGAAAAGAAATTGTGGTGCTGTGCTGACATGCTGAGAGATGTTTGTACTGCAGCAGAAGAGGAAGAGATGGAAATATGTAGATGGGCCTTCCCTCACCTCAGAGAATCAACCACGGATAACGTAAAGAGTGGATCAATATGCAATCTGCCACAAGTGTCTGGTGGCTTATTCAGACGTTGGCAAGGAAGAAAGAATTTCCCTCCCTTGCTTTTGGGAAAGTGTTGATATAAAAACAATTGTCAAAACCTCATCATCCAACCATCTGATATTGATCCTTCCATGTCAGCCAGTGCTCTATATTCTCCAGAAAATCAACACACCATTTCTTAAAAATTGATCCTACACAGTACAAAACTACGGTGCCAGCCTTGCTTAAAACATACGTTTTCCAAAATGTATAGGAATAAAAATCTAACTCCCTGTAAGGAAAGAAGAGGAGTAAGACATATTCTCCCTCTTCTGAAATTTTATCTAGAGAGTCTGATCAGGTTGGTCTCTCCATAGGCCTCGGTGGAGCCCAATCAAGATTCAGTAGTTCACAGGACCACCAGCTCATGCAGCTACAGCCTTTCACTGCAATCCCACTCAATGCAGTGATTTCATTGATAAATTCTTGTAACTCGCCTAGTGTTTACTCCTTCTCTTATGCAACAAAAAATGCCCCTTGTCCGTCTCTAAAACCACATAAAATTAATTTGCACTCATTATCCTGATTTTAAATGTGAGACATCCGTGCAGGAGGAAAAAAAAACAAAAAAGAAAAAAATTGAGTAATGCACCTTAAAATCCTCTCTCATGGTAACACAAAATAGGAAAATACACAGACTGTAAGAATTCTCACTCTTAACCTTCTCCTGACAAAATAAGTTAAGCTCGATGTCCCTATTTTCAGAATAATATTTAACAGGTATTTGAAGTAAGGCCTAATTCTGAGAGCTCAGGCTGACACTTTCCAAAGTGAATGTATTTTCTGCTTTTCAGCGCACAGGAGGGTCCATGTACCTATTGTACTTTGATGGCTGTTGAGCTCTGACATTAAATATCCTCTTTTCCCTCTGCTTGCAGACTTCTGTTCATCTCTTAACTATAGCAGTAGATTTTCCATAGCCTCCTGCATGAGATAGACTTCTCTGCGACTCCCTCTCTGTGTTGTAATCTTCTTTCTCTAACATTATAATAATTTAAAGTCATGTTGGTAAATCTTCTATTAAATACCCTGACAGATGAGAACAGACAACAACATGCTTACTAAAGAGTCCCTCTAAAATCCCCCATAGATTTGACAATAAGTGTTAGTTATTGTTAATATAATAATTTTCTCTTAAGTTGTATGTCCAGTTTCACTGCCAATCGATCAAGCTGCATTTGAAGCCTGCTTGATTTTCCCAATTCAACAAGAAGAGTCCATAAAATTGAAGGAATAGTTTCTGCAAATTAAAAGTGAACCACAGAGAAGGTATAATAATATGAACAGGTTAGCCAAGGGCTGGCATTAAAAAAATGCCTAAAAATTATGCATTAAGTGAGAGGAGACTGAGATAAGCAGGCACAGTGATTTGGGTGTGACAGAATGAAGCAATCTGAAACTGCATCATATCTATAGAATTGCAGGTTTTCCTTCCTCCAGCACTGAAATTTTTGAAGCTCATCTATGGGATCAGTTTCAGTAGGGTAGCAAGATGCTTTGAGAGAAGAGCTGCATAAAAAGGTATGCCTTATCAGAAAATAAAAAAAAAAAAAATTACAAAAATCTTAATCTTTGAGGGTATGATTTTCCTCCCTTGATTCATCATTAGAGTTTATTTGGCTCAGTAAGAATCCTTGAAACTGCAGGCTGAGACCATTGTGCCATAGACAGGGACATCTCATGGCCATGCCTGTAAGTTCCATTTCATTGTGCCTTCCATTTGGAATAAAAGATGCCCTGATTAAATGTCAGAATCTCTGAGGGCCCAATTATCCCAAATGATGTGTACAAAGGGATCCCAGTAAAGGTAATAGAAGCTACAGGTGCTCAATACTGAACCAAAAGTCAGTTCACTCCTAGTTACAGGTAAAATGAAGAGCTGAGATTCAGGAAGCTAGATCTGAGTATTTGGAGCGTGGCTCTTTCATGAGATCAAAGCCAAGGAATAATGAAGAGTTTTGGACAGATTACAATAAAAAGTATCCTCATTCATGATTTTTTTTACAGTAGGAGGAAGTGGTTTGGTTTTAAAATAATCTATATTTATTATTTTTATTATCAGCCAATATTCCAGTGTAGCTCTGCCTGGCTGTGATCCTGGAAGACACAGAGCAGAAGTGATGAAGAGTCATGGTGGAAGGTGGCAATTCAAAGTTCAAGCAGTAACAACAGACATAAGGACACTATTACATGTTGAATCCCAAGGTACTCCATTGAAGGCAGATTGTGTGCAGGTGTGAATTACACAAGAGGAAGTATTTCCCTGTCTTCTAAAAGTTTCTGTTGCCCTGTAAGCTAATTGCACTCCCTCAGTAGCCTCTCTGTGACTGACTTTGCAATTAACTGAGGTATAATTTATATCCCCACAAACTGGTTGGTTATTCCTTTGACTTCATGAAACTCTTTTTATGTTAGTTGTTCGCTAGAAATTAAGTTAGTGTGAGAAAATCAAGTGCATAAGTAACAATTTGGCAACTGGTCAATAAGTAACCCATTATCTATTATCTGCCTTGATGTAAGGAAATCTGTTTTCTTCATTCTTTGGGAAAACAGTAGCCTGCAATGGTAGAAGACTGAGATGAGAGCTTTTAGCCATCCTCTCTGTCAAGCAGGGACCGCTCCCTATCCCTGTGGGGACATCAACAGGGCTGCCTGGGTAAATTTTTTTTCACAAAGGCTGTTTATAACCTGTCATGAGGAACACAGCTCATTTTCCCCATGGAGTGTAAGAAAGGAAAGACAGTTCTCAGCAGCCAGAGTGCAAAAAGTCTTACACACAAACTTTAGAGGAAAAGTGTTTCCTGAAGTAGTCCTCTTCTACCCACCTTGCCCAACACATTTTGGTCAGTAATCTTGTACATGGAGTTATATTAGAAACTTCCAGATTTGTGAGTTTACTCTGATCGCTTCAATATAGTACATCTGACTGTCATTAAGGAAGTTTTTCTGCTTTTGTATTATTTCTACCTGTTGCTACATTTGTCAGTGAATTTCAAAAGACAGTTATAACTATTTATAAAGGTGACAGTTTACTGTTTTGCATTTAGATCATCAGAGATCTTGAGCAAGTTTGTAAAACTGCTTTTAGATCAAGCTCTGGCAATACAGTGTTTATCGCAGGTTGTCCAAACATTATCTAAGCAATAGTAGTAGTCTGTCAAAAAGCCAACAAAGGTAATGCAGGCTGAGTCTCTCTGCAGAGCAGTAATGATCTAATGACTAAAACTCACAAAGCCAAGGAAAATCTGGGAGCCCTAGCTATAATTAAGTAGTAAGGAGGCTGAAATGCGGAGGAGTAACCCCAGAGGGAGACATGCAAAAGAATGATGATTAATATCAGCATGTGTTATGCTTGATAGGACCAGTCACAGCAATTACACTAGTGATTCTAAAACAGGGGCAGGGGCATATGGTTGCACATGAGACTCAGAGGTGATATTATGTCCAGAAATCACCTATATTGTAAAATAGTACCTGTAATGATTGCACAATGGCTTGTCCAAGAATACACATGTATGGAAAGCATTATGAAGTTTGCTATGCCAAAATTGCTGAATTGCTATTAAACCCACAATTTTTACAGCCCAAATTCCTCTCTGGCTGTTGCAACAGAAGCATCTGCTCAGTGTTGCTACTCAAGACAGGCTGCCTGTCCTTTAAGTGAATAGGATTTTTGGAATAAACAATCAGGATGATTATGCTTTCCACTGATGCAGGGATTTTTATTTACTTCTACATCATATTAATATAGACAAGAAAAAAAAAACAGATAAACATTTTTTTGGTTGTACTAGATGGCAAAAGTATATAATTACATCGCTCAGAATCTCATTAGCTCCCATCAGTCTAAGCTACTTTATGAACATATTTATAACTGCCAAGTATAGAGCAATTACCGGAAAACATTCTCTTTTCTGAATGCATACGCACATTCAGTATGGTCTGATCTAATTAAAGTCACTTCCATTGAAGTCAACTAGTGTATTTCCACTCTACATTAAGGCAAAGACACAATAGACACAAGAGGACCCCAGTTCCTATAGTCAAAGCTTCAATTTTAAACAAATAAGAGTATTTCTAGAAATTATCTGAAACATGACCTGAATATAAAACTCATCTGACACAACAAGTTGTTTGGCTTTATTTTCTCAATAGAAGTCAAAAACCTTCCCATTTCTGTAAGGCATCATGCAGGAAACTGTACACTAAACAAGCTCTATTTGGAGACAGGAAGTTAGGGGGGAAAACAAAGATAGAATCTCCATGCTCCATTATTTACAGGGAGTGGAAATGGATCGCAATATTTCTCTCATGTACTTTGTTTTATGAGAGAGACGGGGATACATTTTAGGGTCACCTGTGCCTTAAAAGCTCTATCAGTGCCAAAAGAAGTTTAAAAACAAAAGAAAAAAATGTGGTCTGACAAAGCTATTAAAACCAACTACTTGTTGTTAATGGATAAAAGATAAAATAACTGAAGCACTTTAAAACTGAAAAATTAACATGTCAGGTTTAACAGGCTTAATTCACAATTCTATATTAAATTCATATTGACTTCTTCTCACCAATATTCCCTTTTTCTAAATAACCTTTGACTGTCAAAAGCCTGGGGAGACTGCCAAAGACCACTTAATTAATACATTCAATAGGAATTGTTATGTCTCACAGATATAACTAGTTTACATTTATTTTGGAACAAAAGGCACAATTAAAAATCCTGGCTTGATCCAGATGTGCAGTAAAATTTATTTCAGAGATTTGTCAAGAGGTAAAATGCCTTTGCTCACATGACTGGGAATACTTAGCAAAAGTTTTTAATAGCTTAGCAGAAACTACACACAGTGTCATTGACTTCAAAGGCTTTTCACTCACTTATATTGAAGGAGAAGCTTTGTCTAACATGCTGGATTTGTCTTCTTTAAAGGAATGTGTCTATTGACCAAATGTCATGGTAAGTACAGATGGAGGTTTTTTTCCTTTACATTCTAAGCCAGACTCTTCAATGACAGACTTAACTTTAAGTGTAATTAGAACAGGGTAGTTAGTGACAATGCAAGTCCTTTGTTTTAAATAACTATATTGGTCAGTATCTTTTAATGAAGGTGATTTATCTTCAGTTTTCCAAATAAGGAGAGCATATTTGTATTAAGTCAAAACACAAGGCTGAGCACAGAAATTGAAAAAGGGAAACAAGTTTGGACCATATTAAGAAGACAGGGAAATTATATTTAAGGAATTCAAACTAGTAAAGACTTTAATGACAATTTAACATTACTTTTCGGGCCACATCACTATCTTCCATTTTCTTTCTCTGTGCATTGCTAATAAAACATTCATAACATAAGTACACAGGCTGAATTTGAAGGAGATGTAATTAACTGCCTAGCACACCAGGAGAGGCACAGTGTCTCCAGTTACTCCAAAAAGAAAAGAAGTGCCCAACTAATTATAGGAATGGACAGTCATGAGCACAATAAAGTCACTTTATTCTTGAAAACATTACTGGAGAGTGAACAGGAACTATCACAGTAGTGACATGGACTGAAACTAAGAGAAATATATCACAGGGATCCAGCACGAAGAGAGCTGGCACTTGAGCATCAAGGTCCAAAATGGATACAAGTTAGTACAGACTTTTACCAACATGAAGAAAAATTCCACTTTCTCTTCCTGTTTGTTCTGTTTATTTTACTTTTGAAGAGATTTCTGAGTTTTAGGTATTTTGCCTTTTTCTTCTCTTTACTTAAATATTAGGTAAATTTACATCTTGTGAACAAACATTAGATAAACAAATACATAAATAAGACAGGGAGTGGTATGACTTGCATTCTTATACAGTTGCATTAAACAAGCCAGATTTACATTTAAGCAGTTCAAATAAATAAATCTAAAGAAATCTGCAAAGACATACAAGGTACAACTGGAAAGCTACCTCCCTCTTCTATGCAGATATGTATACACACTTCCACATATCTACAGTTTCTTGATAGCTTTGAGACAATACTTCTTAGTAATTACTCTAGTCTAATTATTTTAGTGACACACTAAAGTCATCAACTTTTCCACATTTTCTGAGCAGCAGTGAATTCCCATAATTTTCCACTGGAATATAATGTAACTCATGAGTCTTTATAGCAGTCTTTGACACTGTCAAAAATTTCATAAGACAATTTTGTTCCAAAAGGAAGGATATCTCCTGCTTAAGACTGGATTGATAAAAGAAATCAGGTTGAGTTCTTGACCATTTCACAGTCTATCATTATGGCCTGAGGCAAGTAGTTTAACCTCTGTATATCTACTTGCTATGACTAAAATTAGTATAATAACATTTTTTTTCATTTATTTTTTGTCTGCCTTGCCTTTGGGTATTCTTCAGCAAGGCATGTTTTTCACTTTGACTTCAGTTCTGCTAAAGTGCACACACTTCAACAGAATTACGCATGTACTTACTGTTGCATACATTTAAGACAACCTGCTGCAGTGCGAAAAGCACCTACCACAAGAAAGCTTCAAAAATACTATGATATATACAAATAATGCCTGCTTATCAATATCCTTCATGATTATCACATACTGATTTTTATTAAGAATCTCTTAAAATATTTATGCCAGTGATATTCCTATACTATGAAAAGAAGCCTAGAATTAAGGTTGAGAACCGTGATATTTTAGAAGTACTCTTAGACTTTGTTTCAGCGGTTTCACACACTGTAGCAAAGTTAAATAAGCTCTAAATCTGTAGGAGCAAGGCTCTAATAGGTGTAAGCACCACATATCTTAGAAAGTGACCAAAGAATCATTAATTCAACAGGTCTAAAATGTCTTATACCATCAATTGCACCTTGCAAAGTAAAATCTAAAAGGCTTCCGTTTGCCGTACTGTCAATGTTGTGTAAAATGACCTTTTAGAGAGAAAAAAAGACTACTCCTATAATGTAAGATTTTAAGTAGTTATTATTAGTGAAATGCTGTTAGAATATTTTATGGACATGACTAATTTAATGTGTTAAAAATAATACATTATAGCAACTATTCAGCTCCTGCTGCAACAGAAAAGGTGTTTACATGAAGGACATCTTTACAGACTAATAAAAAAATGTGGCATGTCTCTAGCCACCAGGTAATTCCTGACCCAGAATATGCATTACTTTATTTTTTCTCTTTTTTTCTTATAATGAGCTTACTTTGTATGAACAATATTTGGTATTTGCTAAATAATTTCTATTCACAAAACTCATTGCTTAGCTGACAGGGACTCTACCATGGGCCATCACTGGTAGATTCCTCTAGAGCTTTGCTGCTGTTTTAAGCATGCTGCCCACACAAGCATTTTTTCCTCACTCTAACCCTCCTTTTCTCCCTCAGACCAAATGCCTTTTGTCTCTCTGTATTCAGTGCCCCATAAAACAAATCTGTTGTCAATCTGAGTACACCTGGAATGAACTTAGCAGTGGATTCCTTGACCTTTTTAACACATGGGGGTCAAAAATCACCATCAGCAGTTGGAGAGAAAAATGTGAAAGATCAAAGTCTTCCACTCCCACTACTGTTCTTGCTTTCCCTTGTTGATATGTGCACTACTGAGAGAAACCAGTAATTTTTATCTTAAAAGTGCAAATATTTGATAGGAAACTGAGGCCAGATATATAAACCCAAAACAAATAGCAAATATTTCCATGATTCCTTTAACAGCACTGGAAAAGGTCCTCTTTAACAAACAAAATCTTTCTCCTGGAGGGTTTGTAAATCAGACATTGTAGCTTTTATTAGTTGATAGGCTGTTCATACTAAATAAGAGCTGACTTTAAGCCCAAGAGCAACTGCATAGGCTCCTTTAATTATTGAGCTAAGATATGAAAAAAGTAAACACCATAAATCATGAAAACATTGCTGTATGCAAGTATTTCATGATAATAATATTCAACATTTGGTACAATGGGCAATTTAAGAAAAAAAACCCTACCTTTTTTTAAATTAATCTCACTGCAAATCTATAACTTAAGAAAATTATTAATTTTCTTTCACTTTCCTTAAAAAAAACTTTTTCTCTTTTGTTTTCCAGCTATTATTTTACTCCAGTGACCTTCATGTGGCCCAAATTTTAGAGAAGTGTAATAAAAATGCCTCCAAGCATCTTAAAAGTTCCAAATTGTTTATATTCCAAACCAACTCCATCCCAAATCAAATGTCAGTATATATTTGGTCTTTTAAAAAGGCACAACATTCTTGAAATATGCTCAGAAACGTATTGAAGAAAGAGTGAGACTGCACAACAAAAATAACATGAACTTGGTCTGCAATTGTACCTAATTTGTCTTGTAACCTCAGACATTGAATTCCCTCAGCTGTTCCCATTTTTTTGCAACTCAACACTAAATCCAGTGACTATAACGTGTGAAGTTGCCAGTGAGGAAGTAGCTGATTTTAGGGCACTTACTACAGTATCAGCAAGGTCCCCTCTGATCCAGTTTTAATGCAAAGCTCCTTATTTCGTTAAATCATTTTTGTTTGCACCACTGTCACATGGAGTGTCTCAGTCTCTAAATGTGCTAATGATCCACGGATCTTCTTTACATTTTAGCCATGCAATTACAGTTAAGCAGACTATGCATAAAAATAGCATAATTTAGGATTGAAGTTTGTCAAGGATTTAATGTTCAGTGGCACAAGTACTCTTGGAGAAGCCAAAGCCTTTGCTCATACTCCTTACTCTCTTGGCATAGAAACTAGGGAGATGCTACATGTCATTGCCTAAGCAACTTAAGAAAGGAGTTTTTGCTGAAGATCAGGTCTCTATCTCAAGAGATCTTCTATGCAAGTGGACCAATGCAGTAGTCAGAGTATGTGTCTAACCACTTAAAAGTACAATCCAAGAAACCACTCAGTTGTTAAGCTCCCTTTGTGCATTGCATACATAATATATACAGAATCAGCCATATATATATGTTATAAAGAGCTGAGTCTTAAAATGTGTATTTTTAAGACATAGTATTAAAACATAGCACAAGCTGGAAATCACTAGGAGATTTATCAACTAAACAAAATATCTGAACAAGTCCTTAGAGAATCTTAAGGAAGAAGCAATTTCCACACCAACTTAATCAATCCCCACTATGATTTCCATGACTTGATGTTTTTGATCCAGTCTTAATTCCCATAGATTTACCATCTGCATGGCATTTCTATGAAAGGTAATTTTATCCCCTCTGCCAACCTGTTAAATATTGTCATGGGAGGATTTATTAGTTTCCATGACTCCAGACATTATTTTATTCTCCTTGAGTTTTCAGCTGGCAGAGTCAAGTTCTTTATTTTATCAATTGAATGCACTGAAACGATTCATTAATAAAAGGCTCTAATCTACCTGTTCTTTTACTCAAGAGCAAACTTGTCTTTCAGCCCCTAGCTGACAACCACTTTCACAGAAAGGAGAGAAATATAAGAAGTTTTCGTATGTGATGTAGATCTCAGCAAGTTAAGAACTCCAAGTAGCATTCTTCGACTTTCTAGTAAGCAAATCCTTCAGAAGTAGGAGCATATCAGAAGTTTAATGGCTACAATGTGTTAGAGAAACATAATATTCAATTAAGCTCTAAGCTTTTTAAGAGCACCAGACTCATTTTACTCTTAAAATTCTACACACACGACTGATGATCTTTAATTATTCTAGTGCAGTGATTAATAAAAGTAGCAGTGTGCCCAGTAGTCTAAGAACACATGGACTCTTTCTGCTTTAGGGAAGCCTGAAATGCATGACAGTGGATTCTTTCCAAAAGTATTTATCAGAAAGCTGCTTATCTTCTGTAGTAGAGCTTGATTCATAGTCATTCCATTTGTGTCAATGAATGCAGCACAAGGCCTTTAATACTCCCTGGTTGGAAGCTAATGGCTTTAGCTTTCCATTAGGTAATGTGAAAGACCTATTCATTTTTTTTCACAGTCAGCTAACTAATTCTTTAACACTGCATTTCAATACCAGTAGCGCTTACTAAGGGACTGACTTCACTAAGTGAACAATCAGGTGTCTCAACATTTCATGGTTACCCGACATATATAGCTGTGTCTAAATCAATGCATCACACTGAGGTAGGTCTAGCCCCTTGAACATTTTTTTTATTTACTTTTTACATCTAGTCCCAGTGCTCCTCTTCCTTGTTCAATGAGAAACTTCCAAGCTCTATGGACAGTACAATATACCTGTTTTTTAGGCTCATTTCTATACTATTTTCCTACTCAAATTACAGAGAATCTGCTCTCCATTTCAAGGATTGCACTCTGAAATGCTTCCTTTCTGATGTATCTCATAGCACAGGTAGCACTAGGTTTCTTCCTTCCCTTCAGATCACATGATGATAGAAAGAGTGTAGGAAAGGTTCTTTTTACCCCCAACTTGTCAGAATTCATTCTCTTCCAGCAGAAGTCTATCAAGTACACCAAGGATTAATATCAGAGACAAATTCATGAAGGTTTTCAAGGTGAATCAGAGAATATATGTCAAGTTTAGACTTGTGTTGGCCTCACCTTTGAATATAAAAAATATCAAATCAAAATACAGTCATACATTTATTCCAGATCTGCTTTAGAAAGTGAAAGATTATATAATACTATCTCCTAACATGCCTATCCCACAGACAACAGTATAAGGAGGTTCCTGATAAAAGATGCAAAAACACACGCTAGAAAAAAAAAGCATTACTAAAATTAAGTTAACCTTTCAGTGCCTTCATGAAACAGTATAAAAGAGCCTTACCAAGATACAGGACACACAGCTTTTGTTACCAGCCTGTTTGAGAATGGTGCCTTTGGAGCTTCTGCAGCTCTGAAGTTGTTGCCCCTCCATTGTCAATTTGCCTATATCAAATGCATCACTGAAGGATATTGCAGGAAGTTATTTGCTTTGGATCTTTTTTTAATCAATTTTGCAGTTGAACAATGTCAGGACTTTAAGGTTTCCAAAACTGCACAGCTCATCAATAGTGCACAGGTAGTATCTAACCTTATTTTTGGCCCAACCAGGTTTGCACCAGATTGTTTAAATTAAACAACAAAAATGCCACGAAAACCCAAGACATGACAAACACAAACAGAAAAACCACCGGCAGTCTTCTGGAAGGAAAATAATCAGATGAGGGGAAAAAAAAATCTCTGGAAGCTTTTTAATATTAGCTTTAGTGATCTAACACATCAAGTCAGCTTTGTCTTTCCAGAAAAAATGTTAGCTGCTGAAGAAAAGCTGGTGTTTGCCTGTAGGATGCCTGTTACTGTAGTTTCTCCAGGGCAGATCTAAACTCCTTTGTGAGTTTCATTTCTATGAAAAGCAGAAGGTGATCAAATCTCAAATAATCAGTTGGTTTCATATGTTGAGGATCAACAGTCACCTTTTTACTCAACACTGAGTGAACTCCCTTGCCAGCAGAAAGCAGGTGTCAACTTTAATCCTACCATTTCTGCTTCTTTAATGAATCTTATGGCAGATACAGTATACTTTGATGTTTTACTGCCATATGAAATTATGCTTTTATACAATTCAAAGCTGGCTTCCCCACATTTAGAGTTATGACATACTATTACAATAACTAGAAAATTTTCAAACATTTGTACTTTAACTTAACCCCCATTTAGGTACCTAAAGGCATCCCAGTTTTCAAAGATAACCACAACTCAACTTGACAAGGAGTGAGTAATAAAACTTCAGAAAAATTAAATAAATGCAAATAAATTACATAAACTCTTTTTGAATACATAATAAACTACTACTGTACTCAACAGTGGGCATATGGGTGTATTATCTTTGAATCTCATCATTACTTTATGTTTTTATGGTAAAAAAGCAATGAAGTCTCAAATAAATCAGAAGCAATTCACTTTCTTCATGACTGTAAAGCCTCTTGTTACTTTTACTGTCAGAAAAGAGAATCACTTCATAGGAAATGGTAGAATCAGCTACATATGTTCAGCATTGTAACACAGAAATCACATTATAAGATTACTATTGAGTTCTTTTAATGCAGACAAAGCCCTCTTGTTAGGAAATGATACTTTTTATTTGGCCATGATTTCTGAAAGCAAATAATATTTTCCATTTGTATAATAAATTTCATGACTGGATATGAAAGTCAGCTAGTGCTTATTGACTGCTTATGTATAATGTGATTCTTGAGAGAACATCTGGTTTTTTGGGTTCAGAGATGGAAATTCCAAATTAATTGATATTCCCCAAATATCTTCAATGCCTCTGGAAGAAGAGGATAGGAAAGCCAATCTTCATGAACTCCAGACTGCAGTGTCTTCACTAGCAGAACAGTTTTCCTAACTTTAGGCATCTTTGTTATCATTTTTGAGATGAGGACAGGGAAAATAAAGGAATGGTCCTGCATTAGTTAAAATATTAAATAAGCGAATTTTGAATGGCTGTAAATTTAATTCTCTCTTTGCAGACTTCATACTTTTCCAGAGAAAATTTTAAGAAATTAAAATAATATCATCAGTATGGTAGTCTTGGGCAGACTATCCCCTTTCACCAAAATACAGAGGCTGAAGGATTAGAAGTCATTTGTATTATTTTACAGAGCTTATATATAAATTAAATGGGTTTAGAAGAGAAGGTGCAATATCAAAAATCTAGCCTCCAGTCTCAAATAGCTCATTCCAGTAAATTTGAAGATTTTCATAAAATCTAGAAAACAAAGCTAAATATCAATTAAGGACTGCAGAAGGCAGAATGCTATCCTATAACACTGACATCTGGAC
Organism: Colius striatus; assembly: GCF_028858725.1. Taxonomy (NCBI): domain Eukaryota; kingdom Metazoa; phylum Chordata; class Aves; order Coliiformes; family Coliidae; genus Colius; species Colius striatus. The sequence continues at coordinate 16,080,044 of NC_084768.1, forward strand.
TACTGCTAGCACATGTAATGTATATCTGTCACTGACAGCTTATCAGGTTATATATAATTCTCAATCATTAGTCATGTCTTACTCAGCAAGCACAGGAATCTGCAAAGCCAACATATGCATAGAAGAAGTACCTTTGGAGAACAAACTTACTTACATGTAACAATCTTAGAAGGTAATCATAGGCCATTAATATAATGCAGACTATAAATGTCCATGCAAATGCATTGTGCGTGTCCACAAGCAGAGTATAGGCATGACTGAACTAGACAATCGACTTAATATGGAACAAGATAGCTTTCTAGATATCTCCCACATTGGATGTACATTTAATCTCCACGTGCTAAAGATCCAATAGGAAAATGCAAAATCCAACATCATTTCATAAGGGAGAAAAGAAAATAAATCTATTTCTATTTCCATAGACTTGTAAAAGAACTTGCAAAAAACACCCAAGAAGAATGCAGTGTGCCCCAACACAAACTTATTCAAGATGTAGCTAGCAGATAAAACCCTACACATGACATTAACTGGCTGTACATGCCCTGTCATTCGACCATGATATAGATTGATCATTTCTGTTACTGGACTAGACTGTAATGAAAAGCCTTGTGAATGTGCTAAGACCATTTTAACAGCTCACTAGAGACCCAAGTGTGGAAGGAGCATGTCTAAGCCAAGTTCTATATGCAGTCCATACACCACTATGAATAATGAAGTGTTTTAGGCAAAAAAAAAAGACATTACAATGAACAATTTTTTCTGTCACTGAGATTTTTCGGAGGAATTCTACTGACGATTGATTGGGTGTTTTAAAATTGGGGGATATATTTAACCATTTGGTTGAATCCTCAACCATTAACTGTTTTTTTTCTGAATAGTAACTTAGTGGAAGAGTCGGGAATTTACATACTCTAGGGGAAAAAGATATGAAAGAGCCTGATAAAAGAATGCTGTAGAGAATCATTGTTTGCAAACACATAACTAGCACTGCCATTAATTCCTTCTAAACATGGCAGTTCTCTTTCCTGAAAAAAACACAGTGAAATTGCTATGGAGAAATGTGCAGTACATAGGCTTCCCGTGCACACTAATAGAATGACAGACAAGAATATAGTTTAGGATAACGTTGGAAGAGAGATCTTAAAAACACTAACAGTTTCTTTTCATAAGAAACTGTAGACTTAAATGCATTTATCTTATTATTAACCTCTCCTGTTAGCATCTGAATACTCAAATATAAACTTTAGACATTACATACAATTGCATAATCAACTTAGAGCTACAGTTCTGTTCGAAATCTCCCTTCTGAAGGACATGCTTAAAAGAAAAAGAGAGCAAAAGATGTTATCAGAAGAATAAGACCTCTCAGACACTATTCTCCCAGTGTCATTATCAGCTCATGCCCATGACAAAATTAATTCCTCAGTTCTGCTTGGAATGACAGTCTCATTATCTATGTTAGAATGATGACAAAAAAAGAGAAAATGTAGGGCCAACTAAAAATTCTGAAAAATCAAAAACTGTTTCAGGGTGAACAGTGTTAATTATGTAAGTGTTCAGAGAATGTTATCACTATATTAAACACAAATAAATGTTGAACAGGTATTTTTCAAAGAGAAGTAGAAATATTTAAAACAAAAATAATACATATGCTTTTTTTATAAATTTCAAATGTGGCATTTTATGAAAATAATTTTCTTTTTTTTTTACATATTTGAGTATAGAGAAAACTGTCTTTCCTATTGGAAATGCCAATGTAGAAAAATTTTGTTCGTACTATAATGCAAAAAGTTATTTCAAAGCACATATATTTGCTGATGGATGAAGTACACTAGCAACACCTAGCCATTCTGGAAACATCAAAAGATTAGACTGCAATAAATGTATAGATGATGTGAATCTCATTATATTTGTGATGTATGTATGAAAAAACCTGCCTGTCTCCTTTTTCCCAAAATAGACCCAATTCATAGTACCACATTTTTGTTACATGATGTGTTAGCATTGATGGCTTTAAAGAAGTGACCCATTTGGATTAATGACCTTATCACACTGTTACAGTTTTGAACTAAAGCAGCATGCTTTATTTCCTGACAGTATTCAGAACTGCTATTATGCTTTAATTTTGTTCTGAGATTTTTTTTTTGTTTTGCCTAGAACATGAATTACAGCAACAGAAATGTTAAAGAAAAATAACATATGGCTAATTGACTGACTGAATAAACAACTGCCTTTTCCTTTTAAGAGCCTTCTACCAAATACTCACTCGATGCCTATTAGCAGCAGGCATTCACGCAGTCTCTGCTCATGGCATCAAAGAGAACACAGGAAACAAATGGTAACATTTGCCTCAATGCAGGGGAAGTGCCACTCTCTTAAATTTATCCCTTAATATCATGTGAATTAAAAGATAATTCAACGCATTTTCATACATACACAACAAATAGAGACTAAATCAGAAAAATAGCTCAATTGCAGAGCCATATGATTTGGACCAGAGTGAGGAATATCTTAGAAATGCCCAGTTAGAGCAAAGTAAGCATCTTAAGTGTGGGTCCCCGCTAGCCAGCAGGAGTCATTCATTAGGGGCCTTTGAGAGATAAGAAAAGTACTGACATGCTTGGAGATAGCAGCTAAAATTACACACTCACTCTGCACTCCTCAAACATTTGTCACCATAAGATATAAACATTTATGGCAGTGATAACAAACCACTTACCTTATTTGATTATTTTGAACACCAGTGGAATGTAAGGAATATCATAGCAGTGTGTTATGTCTCTGCTAGTGAAAAATTGTATCAGAACTGCAATGGCTTTAGATGCTATAAATTAAATTGTACAGTCTTTCTCTTCTCTCATCCCAAAAGACTAGATCTCATAACTACCACACAAATATTCTTGATCACTGCAATGTAATAAGGTACCTATAATACAGTGATTAGATTGTGTACAGTTGGCATGTGGTGGAAAATTCAATATTTTCATCTTAAGGCCATTTTCATCTTAAGACCTGCATTTTAATTCTGCCTCTTCATTAAATAATTCCTAATACTGATTCCAACTTTCACACTTTCATGCAAAATGAAACCAACTCATATGAAATTTACCATTGCAGCTTGTGCCAGAAACTTTCTCTAAAAACTTTGAGTAAAGTCAAGTAAAAGTGTATTTGAGTGACGAGGTTTAAAATTAGAATCATAGCATTTGACTTCTCATATTTCCAAAAGGATTTCACCTACGAACACCAAACAGGATTTTTAGCCTTGCACTATATATAACAAACATTTGTTGAGGAAGTTCATCTTGCAAATTCTTACCTATAAAGCAACTTTGTTATGACTGTGGGCACTTTGTATTTACAAGGAAAAAACATCGTTCACTTTCAAAAAATCCTTTGAATTCAAAAATAAATAATGTGAACACCAAGTGTCTGTATGGTCTGGAAACACTCTATGGTTTTAGTATTTGGGTGACATTTCCTGTGTATTTGCTTACTCTTAAGTGTATTTGAATGTCGGAGATTCTACAGTGTTCTCTTAAAATGCCACTGAAAAGTGACTTAAAAAGATGGGATTCTTTGATGTTTATCGTTTCTTAGTCATTTTGGTACTAAATTTCTTCCAGTTCAAAGTTATAAAGATTACTGGCTTTCTGATTGTTAGATCTGCAAATTTATCCTAGTCAGGAGGCTCCCATTGCTAAAATGTCTCTGGAATTTCAATATTCTATATTCTGTTGTAATTATATTAATTGAGATAACACTTTTGCTCAAGAAATGTGGAATCTATCAAAATCATTTCTTGACGATGCAACATGAAGAATAGCATCTATTGTATACCCTAAAAATATATTTTAAAAACAGAGGCTATCTCTGTTCTTGAGCAGGTAAACGTAATTATTTGCAATGCAATTTGTGGAGTGAAAAAACACCAATCTTTGAAGTAACTGATGCAGCTATTAAATTTGGGGATTTTTTTGGGGACAGCTTTTAGGCAAATATAGCATGAGATTAAGACAAAGTTTCTTTGGCTATAGATTTCTGAATTAGACAGAGGGGGTCTTGAAGGCATAAGTAAATTAACAGTTAATAACAATTCCATAGTGTCACAAGATATATCTTCTTCACCTGTGCTTTCAGGTTACCCATGCTTTCCCAACCATGTCCGATTCCTCACGGCTAAAGTGGAAAACATCTCATTACAAAACTTTTTTTTTAGTGTAATCTTATTGGACAGAAACTTTTTAGATACAGAAAAATTCTGCTTATATAAAGAGAGGTGGAAAAATGACTGGAGCTTTTTCAGCCTATAACTTTGGTAACTGAAAAGTGAAAAAAAATGAATCAAGACTATGTAGACAGCAGATCACTAGGGCAGCTTGCTACTTTGTTTGGCATAGGAACAAGAGAAATAGTGCCAACTGAATTTACACTGTAAATGACTCTAGATCTGTCCTTGATAGATACATCTTATCTATCATTAATGATCTGTTTACTATTTGAACAAAGCTAAAATACTCCATTTACATATATAGTAAACATCTCTTCCCTTAGCACACAGATTTGACTCAGTCTGTCCTAGACTACATTGGACTCCTTAGTCTGCACAGGACTCGAATTTTCTATTCAAAATAATGTTATTCTCTAGAGTCTCTCTTTTTGGTACAAAAAATGTGTTCTTTTAAGAAAATAAGTATCTCAACCTCCTCAGTAGTCTCAATGTAATTTAAAATTTTTATTACTTGGACTCTCACAAAAGGAAAAGCAACTTAATTTCTGTTAGGAACTCATTCTAATAACACATTACTTAGCAGATTTCTGTGTCTAGAGTCATGAAATACACATTCCATCTAAAGTACTGTTTGGTGACTAATCTTTGTCTCCCAAGTCCTGCTAACTCTAGTCCAATCTCTATGTCAAAGATGAAGTCTGGTTGACTCTTCTTTTTAAACACTTAATCAAACTCCCTGTTGGCTGCTTTTTAAATTTTGGCATCTAGAGGCAACTAGGCTTCTCAGGTGCAACATTTCTAGGTTGGCTGGATGATTTTTAAACTTTTCTAGCCTAACTGTGCAGGCACTTACACTCTTACTGTAAATGCCAGAAGTCCATGATATTCAAATACACTCAGAATTTTATACAAGTGAGAAGTCAGTATGATGCAAATATAAGTCAGATTCAGGTATATCCTCCAGTACAAAGTATAAAGAAATTCCATGATAAGTAAGTCAAGGTTGTTTACCAGTAGTTTAAAGATAAAAGTGCTTATGGAAGAGTTGAATCTAAAGAAAAGAAAATCTCACAGGTCAAAAAATACGAAGATTAACCTGTATCAGTATACCTGTCACCTGAGCATTGTTTACCATTGTGATGTACTTGAAATTAAAATGCAAAAGACAAATCTTGGAATGCAAGTAATTTTCCAGCAGATAAATCCAAAAGGAGTGAGAAGAATTAAATCAACAGGTAAGCCACATTCATTATTACTGGCATTCCTACTGCAGTTATAGGCTGCACAGCAGTCCTCAGGAGCGTAAGAAGGTGGATGGAAAGAATATGTATTTTCTCAGTGAGAGAGTATTTCCTGTAGGGTTGCTCTTATCCTATCCATTAAAACTCATTCTCACCAAACTCCAATTACAGTGAACTAGGATTATATTAAATCCTTCCTTGCTTTATGAACACTGTTTCAGTTTCTCAGTTTACACTGTGATATTGCTACTGACTTCAGTGGTGCTTCTCCAACCCACTTCAGACTAGGCTGGCTAAATAAGTACTAAAACTGCATTGGCTTTAATATATTATTAGACTAGAGGTTTCTCCATGTTCCTTCTTCATCTGTTAATTGAGATAATTTTTCTTATCTATTTCTCTCTCCAGCTAATAACTCATCACCTTTTTCATTCCCTCCCATTAACATTCTATTGTTGTGAATATTGACACAGGACATGTTTATAATTGTTTAACAAATACCATACTATATAGAAAGAATAGTACAAATAACATCTTGGAAAGTAAACTACTATGATTCCTTAATGGAATCTCATTTAAAATGGATCACATTTGTGTATTCTGTTACAATATCAAAAGCGTAAATTAAAGAAGCAGAAGTAAGGGAAACCATCCAGGGGAATGAAAATACTTGCTCAGAGAATTTATCCTAATCATGAAACTGTATATATATTAAAATCTTCAGTATCAAGAAAAATCTTAGACAAGGCCTCTTCTACAATCCACATCTGAAATGATTTCTCTTAGTCCCCTGGGTCAAAACAGGTCCCTTGGCCAATTTATGCCATAGATGCATGATCCAGAAAAAAAAAAAATAAAAGGACTTTGAGGATTTGAGGATTCACATGACTTTAGAAGCTGTACACCTTACCTTTGTTTTCCATGTCATCACGCCTGAGAGACTAAGATACATTACCCTCTGTTCCTTTATTAATTGTGCTATCAAAGGCTTATGATCCCTGCATGACTTCAAGATCTCACTTCAACATCAACTTGGTTCAAGATCGATTCCACTTTTTGTCAATATTATTCAAAGACTTTGGATGTGCATCTCATCTTTTATTTAAGGCATCTATGTATTTAGTCATACAGAATCATCGTACAGAATACAGTCATGCAGATAAAAGCAGGTACAGTTCACATAAAAGTCTACCCACGTGGATAAAATCCATGTTTATTCAGTTGCCATTTCCAAATAATAAATCATCAAGTATGTTTTAATTAGAAAAATCTGTTTGTGCTCCTAATAATTAGAGGGCATGATCCTAAAACACCTTAGAATGTAATAATCTTTAAGGCTGTCAAATCGAATTAATTCACGGTCTTCTCTATTTACAAGCTCAACATAAGAAAAAAAATAAAAATCTACCAATCTGTATTACTCAGCAGTTTCAAACTCTTATTGGTGTTGACTGTATGCATATAGCATGTCTAATATACAAAATAAGAACTAGGCAAGAGGATTTTGACTAAATATACCACTAACATTAGATTTTAATTTTATAGTTAGAAAGCCTCAGAGTTAAATTCCCAGTGTATGCTCACATTCTCAATTTTAACATCATCCCCAAGACCCACTTCAAACTGGCCACTGCCTTTGCTCTTCCTGTTAGAGATCACTTTTGCTGTTATGCTTTCAGCAGAGAGTAAATTATTCCCCAAACTAAAAGCAGCAAGAACAATTTAAAAAGTAGAACAAAACTAGTTTTTACATTCTAATCCCACTGTCTCGTGGCATTTGCTCTGTTGCAGCAATTGGCTCTCAGGATCTCACCCGAGAGCAATGTGCTCTGAAACTAAAACTGAGAGATTTTCTAATGCAGATAGTAATAAACCCCGAGAATCTTCCTAGCAACCTGTTGTTAATTTAAGAAGTTTCATTCTCCATCAACTTGGTCCTGATCCATCCCATCTCGATGCTAGGACAACAGAAGATGTGAGGCTGAGAGCTGAATATCCTCACTAGACCTTTTACAGCCAGCCCCTCCCCTGGTCATTCCCACGTTAGTCTCTTCACTCTATTACCGTTTGGACCACAAAGAGATGAAGCACATACAATACTGTATACACAGTCTTGGCATCTGTCCTAGACCCTGGACCTCTCTCTTTCTGCTGAGAAATAAGCCATCGACTTAATGAAATCATTGATGGCATTTCAAAGGTTAAAACAGCTCTGCAAGTATTCCCTCTTACTTTCTCTCATCTCTCCAGAGGAGATACCACTAGTTCTTTGAAACAGTAAATAAACCTTAAACCTTTACGTGTTCAAAGGAAACTCTGGCTTGTCTCAGAGAGCATTCCTTTTGACACAGCCTCCAAAAGCCTGCTCCCTGGCAAGTTCATCCTGTTCCTCAGGCAAGACCTGGCTATTCCCTGCTGAGAAAGAGCAAGCCCTTCTTCCCCTTCTCCCTCAGTGGAAAGTATATCTTCTTTCTAGCCAGGCTAACCTTTGACTTTGTCTAGAGCATAACAATATTCTCTCCTTTGAAAGCTTCCTGGAGGACTTCTTCCTTTAAAGCACAGAATTGCGCTAATTGGACCTCCAAGAACGACTGTCATCTTTCTTTTTTTTCACGTTGCTTTACAAATCCACTATATTCCCCATCTCTCTATTCTGTGGTGTTAGATTTTGTCAGGTTTTACATTAAAATAAATTAAAGGCAACTGCATGAGGTTAAAAGTACTTTAGGGTTTAAAGCACTGTTATTGCAGTAGCTCTCTCCCTACTGTAGCACTATCATGTATCCGTCACATTGTCACTTCTTTCAGTATACAATTGACAGAGAACAAGATGGAAACAGTCCATCAATCTAGTGTCACAGCTGTAATAAAAGTCTACAGAAAACCTGTAAAACTGCTTACACTCTCAGCTATAGCACCAGTGTGCTGACTGGTGTAAAGTATTCTACAGAGCTGCAAAGAGGTAGCATGTCATATGGAAAAACTGTCATTTGAGTCATTTTGAAAGTACTAACTGCTTGTAGATACCACCCTATCGTAACAGAGGAGAACGAACACAGCACAAACAAACACTTCTGCAGTTCCCACGCTAAAAGTACAGATAATTCTGCTACTCTTTCATCTATTGGGCTGCATCTGTTGTACACATTAATATTCTAGGGGACACAGTCATCCAAGCCATGAAGCACTTGTCTTACTAAATAAATAGTTCAGAGTGAGTAAGCATACAAATCTTCCCAATGCATAGCAAAATTTGTGTATGTTCTTTTGTATGCACTTGGTAAATTATAGACAACACAGCTGAGTGTAGATTTCTTGTACAACAATACTGAAAGTCACAGTAAAGAGAGAAGTGCAAGCTTTCATAATAAAGAACGTGTAGCACGTAAATCCTTACTTATAATTTACAATGTATAAATTAGTTCCATGGAATTCACGTTTTAGATGCTCTGCTCACGAATGAGATATGTACAAGAAATGTATATACGACACCAAATACACAAACAATTTAAAGATTTCTGAGGAGACCAAATCTTAGGAAAAATACATGGAATAAAATTCTACTTCAGATTGTGGTAACTTTCTAGAACTATATAGACAGATTACACTGAATTATTATTTTTTAAACATTAAACTGATAGGAATTATATTTAAACTAAAGGAACCACTTTCATTTTGAAAGAGGATCAGGAAATATCCTCATCATCCTACTCACTCACATGCAGAAAGCAGACAGTATATTAAATTGTTCCTTTGCCAGAGTAAAAACCTATCAAACAAACATTCTAACAAGTTACTTTTAGTGAAAAATAGAGATTCACCCTTTAAATCATGTATTTGTTACTCAGTTATTAAGTGATTGGCCCTTACTTAGTACCACAATCTACCACAAAGATGGGGGTTACAAAGCAGTTAAATTCCACAGTTTTATCTAGCTTTCTTCATTTCTTTCTTGTAGTGGGTTTGTGTGGCCAGGTTTTAGTAGTGGTGGGTACAGGAGAGGGTTTTTAAAAAAGAGTTGCTAGAAGCTGCTTCTTTATCCGACAGGGCCAGTGCCAGTCAGCACTAAGACAGACCCACCACTAACCAAGGCTGAGACAATTAGCAATGGAGGTAACACCTCTGTGATTGACATATTTGAGAAAGGGAAGGAGTTCCTGTACGGATGCTAAACTGCAGCAGAAGAAGGGGGTGAAAATGTGAGAACATCTCTGCAGACACCAAGGTCAGTAGAGAAAGAGGAGATGGAGGTGCCCAAGCACGCCTGTGACCTGTGGTGAAGAACATGAGGAAGCACAGATCCACTCTCAACTCAGGGAAGATCAAATGCCAGAGGGGGAGGATTCCTGAAGGAAGCTGTGACTCTGTGGGAAGCCCACACTGGAACAAGTTCCTGACAGGATGTCAGGAACAGGGAACCCGTGGAGAGAGGAGCCTACATCAGAGTGGGTTTGCTGGCAGGACTTGTGATCTTGTGGGGGACTCACATTGAAACAGTTCACTCCTGAAGGACAGGGGATGAGACCCACATTGGGGCAGTTTGTGAAGAGTTGTAACCTATGGGAAGGACTCACATTGGAGAACTTCATGGAGGACTGTCTCCCATGGAGAGACCCCACACTGTATCAGGGGAAGTATGAGGAGGCCTCTCCCTGAGAAGAAGCAATAGCAAAGACCATCTCTAATGAACTGATCATAACCACTATTCCCCATTGACCTGCGCCTCTGGAGGGGAGGAGGTGGAAAATCAGGAAGAAGGGAGGGGTGGGGGAGGTGTTTTAAGATTCAGTTTTTATTTCTCATTTCCCTATTCAGTTTTGATTGTTAATAAATCAAACCATTTCTCCCCAAGCTGAGTCTGTTTTGCCTGTGATGATAATTGCTGAGTGATCTCCCTGTCCTTATCTCGTCTTGCGAGCCCTTTGTTATATTTCTCTCCCGTGTCTAGTTGAGGAGAGGGACTGATAGAACAGCTTGGTGGGCATCTGGAACCCAGCCAGGGTTAAATCACCACAAGCCTCTTTGTCAAAAATTCATTGGAGAAATGGTTTTGTTTATCAAATTATAATCAGATGTTTGAATGGTGACCCAGAATATGAGCAATGGCAGATGTGTCTCAGTCTTTGTGTCACAAGATGATGATTTGAGGTAACAAAAATTGTTGTGGTGAGGTCACAGATATTTCTATCATCAAATAAGTGTTCAGTAATCTGGGTAATGAGAAGCAGCAGGAAAAACAACTGAGAGAGCAGAATGAAAAATAAGTTTTCTCTTTTTTTCTTTCATTGAGACTAAGCCTTTAACTGTTTTAAGAAATAAGATTTTTCTTCTCAGTTTTAAATAGCTGTTCCACTTCATCATTTATATGGACACAGAAAAATGTCTTATGAAGACAAAAACAGAGAATTGATAAAATCTGGGATTTAAGATAATTCTTCCCATATTGACAATTGCTCTCTTTCTGATATCTACAAAGGCTTTTCCTGAATGGGATAACCAGGAATGAGAAGAGGGAAAGTGAGGAGTCTTTTATCATACCAGCAAACTTAGTGATTAAAGTGTTAATACAATCCACAAAGCAAAGAAGCCCTCTGCAACCTGACAAAGCTCACATTTGCATTATGTAGCTGACTTCAACATATAATCCTCCCCCGCCAGAGTCACACTGGAGACTACATCCATGGTTATACCAGGTACTTTTGGGCTGTTCATCACTTCTTTTAGCATTTCCCCCCTGCCCTAGGATCATGAGCCCTTAAGTGCTGCAAAATCAGCTTTATGTCACACCTCCAACTACTTGAATAGGCATGGATTTACTGGAGCAATGGAGATTTAAGGGAACTTCAAATAGTTCATCCCCCATTATGTTAGACCATGTGAATACTAAGCTGTGTAGGACCCTACTTTAAATAAGGGCTGAATTGGCCTCCCCTGCCAATAAAGAGGCAGTGGCCACAGCATAAACTACCCAATGCTTTCACATTGAGAGTAGTAAGGTTGGAACACCACCTTGTTAATAAATGCATTCACATGATGGAAAGAGTCTAGCTTACTGCTTTCAGAGATGAAATAACAGCTATACAGCTCCAGGACTAGTGATTTGTAAAAGTTATTTCTCTGATACTGCTGCTTAATAAGACTACAAAAGCAGGGCCTTCACAGGTGTAGGAGGAATTACCATACTTGGACTTTCAGAGTCTCTGCCTGCCTAAGCACCCTCCAGGTGTCTAGGTTTGGGACCTGGCACTATTGTCCTGTGCTCTTTGAAGTCCCTTGTCTCTAGCCACTGCAATTGGCCCCAGTCTCTACAGCACAAGAGATTCTTATCTATTCTAAGTTCAGAGGATGAGTACTGATTTTCAAGATGTTGCATGAGCTTAAGCAAACCTTTTCTGAAAAAAACAGTACAAAAAAGTCATTGCTTTTGTATACCTCTCAAAGCTGAACCACACCCAGACACACATGTGCCTTTCAAGCATTCTTCATTCTAGTATCACTTTTCTTTAGGTAGCAAACAAAAGAGTACAGATCCACTCAAATCAAAAGAATTCATCTGTACCATATTCCTGCCTATTTTCTTCACTTTCCTTGAAAACTTTTCTGGTCTTAATTCAGAGTCTCTCATGGTTTTGTGCGGAGCCGTTTCTGGTAATGGGGAAGGGACGGTAAAGATGGTTCCTATATAAAGTTGCTCAAAACTCTCTTCAGCTCTGAGACAGACCCATTTCTGGGGCTGAAGCAATTAGATGCCTCCATGATCACTTTTTAAGAAGCCAGAAGAGGAGGGTTGTTCCTGTTCCTTCTTGCTGTTCTTCCTTCATTTCTGGCTGGTGATGGTGCAAGGAGTTGGAAGAGAGAGAAGCAACCATGCAGACCCGAAGGTCAGCGAAGGAAGAGAGGAGGAAGTGTGCTGGAGCAGAGACTCCCCTGCATCCTGTGGAGAGGACTGCTGAAGCTGAGCTTTGTTAGAGGTTCATAAAAGACCTCATGCCATGGGTAATGACTGTGCCCAGAGATGTTCATTAAGTACTGTGTCCCATGTGAGGGACCTTGTATTGGCAGAAGCTGCAACTGCTGGGAAGAATCCACACTAGAGAAGTTCGTTAAGGACTGTGTCCTGTGGGAGGGACCCTGTATCGGAGCAGGGGAAGAATGCCAGGAGTCATCCTCCTCTGAGAAGAGAGAAGCAGCAGAGCCCATCTGTGACTGACCACATCCCCCATTCCCTGCCCCCTTGAGCCATTCAGGGGGGAGGAGGTAGATATATGGGGAGCAGTGAGCTGGGCTCAGGAAGAAAGGCGGGATGGGGGAAGGAGATCTTAAAGTGCTGGTTGTATTTTTTCTCATCATCATGCTCTGTTTTCATTTTTTGTTCTGTCCTGTTCATTGTAGGTAGTAGAAAAAACTTTCCTTAGTTTCCTCTCTAAGTCAAGTACTGGAATCTGTTTTACCTGGAACCACAACTGGCAGTGAGCCCTCCCTGCCCTTGTCTCAATCCATAGGGGTTTTTTTTTCCTCCCATCTCACTGGGTCCTCCACCATTCTAAAGAGGTTGGGGGTTGATAAGGGCCAGCGAGCAAGAGACTGTGATGGTGCTTCATTGCTGTCTGGGCAAAACCACAATAAGTGTCCTGTAAGGAATTGAAATATTCTTTCTGTAGCTCAAAACTTCCTTGATCATCAAATTTCTCTTTTCTCTACCCAAATTACCTTCTACTAGCCACACCAGGGCCTCCCTGTTACAAAAACATGTTGCATTACTTTCCGTTCATAGCAGCTGCCTCATCTTTGTGAATTCTATCACTTTTTCTCAGTTCTCAAGTTACTTGTGGTTTTAAGCCCAACAGAGATATACTGTCCACCTGTGGAGATATTTTCTTTACTCCAGTCCCCCTACCAGTGAAGATCTTTTCCTCTGTCAAGGTTACAGTTCTGTTTTGTTATTCTATGTAAGATTTGGCAACCCTTTAGACTGACCAGTTCATGAATATGTACATAGAAACTATTGTACACAGAACGTATTCCATCTTCTTAACACAAGTGCTTAAGAACACTACTCAATAAAAGACAGTTCTAAAGCACAAGAACATACACAGATTGATGAAAATAAATTGGAAGACATAGCTTTGGATATAGATAAACTTCTCACTTGAATAACTTGCCACTTCTACGAAGATGACAAGCAGAGGTTTGGCACTTTGTAAACAGGTTAAAGATCTAAAATGTTTGTCCTATCTTAATTCTGAAAAGATGGTATCTTATTTAAAGAAGTATTAGCCCCAAAAGTTAGTAGTGACTGTCCTTACAGAAAGGTTTTTTTCATTAAATCCAGTGTACGGGAAAATTCACAGCAATTAGTGGATATTGCAGACTGTGTACACACATTTTGCATTATTTGGTGATTTAATTGTTAAGTCTCACCCAAACAAGACTTTGCAATTAGTCTTTTATCTATTTGATCCATTCCCAGCACAGCGTTAGGCAGGACAGCTTTAGATAAAGAATGTTCAGATGTTTGTCTTAGACTAAGTAGAAAGGTGTTAATTGGCAAAATAGTTCCTGATTTTGATATTACATATGAGTTTCAATGCAGCATATTTTCAAGTTTGCAAGGAAGTGACACCTATGTTCTGCACACTGTCTTTGCTTTGCAGGTCTTGAAATGAATGATATATGTTCTTGCTAGTGTACAGATGGTCGTTTATTTCCATGCCAAAGTAATGATAGCTTTTTTCCTACCTTTTAACATCTGCCCTAAATTTATCTATTGTTGTGTTACACTTAACTTTCTTAATTAGAGGAAAGAATTAGTGTAATTTGAAGGCTCAGCTGGGATACATTTTCCAAACTACCCCATAGAATCTGAGTTTTTTTGACTCTTGGGAAATCCAAAGCACTTGATGTTATTTTGGCAGCTACTCTTTTCTAAGTTCTCTACTTTCAATAGACAATGCCTTCCTCCAAGTCTCCCATATGGACAGTAAGTGTGATGCTAATGTCCTGTATGGATGCTAAATCCATGTTCACTCACTTCATGGGAACATCATGACTACTCACTTTTTCCATATACTTTAAACGTGTCAGTCCTTACCTCAAGATCAACTCATTAAATAGAGTTGTCAGCAAACTCTTGTGTCCATTATGTCAGAAGACTTAAATTCCTTAATATACCTGTTTGGATATACAGACATGGCTTTTCCTATTTATAGATTTTTCTATTTTAGATCTTATTTTTTAAAATATATTTTATTAATTCTCCTCATATTCCCCTGTAGAGCATTAACTGGTACCTGCCTGATAACTTGTGTTGACTTACAGCCCCAGGCTGCTATAAAAATCATCCTGTGAGGACACACTGTTTTGTTATTCATGGAGCTCTGCAGATTGTTCAGTCTCAATTTTTCAGAAACAGTTTCATAAACTAAAACTACATTAGAAAGCTCACTCTCCACTGCAGAAGATGATTTAATGTGAATTATTACAATATTCTGCAACATTTATGAAAAATGTCTAGGAAAAAGAAGGTAACATCCATCCAGCTTACAAAAAATTGCAAGGTCTACTCAGAAGTGCAATTGACTTCTTATAAAGCCTTGACACCAACAAATTTTGATCATACATCCCTACTTACATGTCACAACCCTAAATGAAGGGATTTTGATCTTCGCAAAGCCACTCCACTCTGAATTACCTTAGAGGTACTGCAGATGTTTACTACCTATATCAGTTTGCTGTTGCTGTTTATTATTTTATTTAGATTTAAAGTCCTCATCCATAGCTCTGTTACATTATTTTTCTATTCATTTCCCTTAATCAGAACATTCAGTAAATGGTGTTGCTATAGCAATAATGCAACTTTTCATTTGACCAAATTCTTGTCTACTATGGTCTGTGCAAAGACATTTAAAAATAATACTGTCAATAGCTAAAGTGGTCCAGGGGTACACCTAGATAGAAAAAGTCAGCTGTCATTTTGAGAGCTGGCTTGCATGCTGGTATCAATTAAGACTACACCTAAGATGTACTTTTACTATTCATCCTTGGTGCACTTAAACGGAAGGCTAATAACAGCATGAAAGGGAGCATGTTTTTCACACTCAGATCCTCAAGGTGGACCAGCACAGTCCAGTTTTAAAGTCTTTAAATAGGTCAGAGATTCTCCATTAAACATGTAGTGACCCAAATTTCTATGCAAGTGGCACAGTGCAACTATCCCTCTTAGTCCAGACTAGCAAATAATGCAGAAGTATCACTCTTTGGACCTAGCTTCACAAGGTACAATTTGTTTCCCCATTTCTTTTGTGCTTGACCCACATAAAACCTTCTCAGTAAAGATTTAGTATTTGAATTAAATTCACTGATCCACAGTTGTATTTCTCCAGTGTGAGTTATGCTGACATAAAATGAAGTGGCGAATTAGGCCCTGAGGGCTTTAGGAATGATGGGGCCTTTTGCAAGCCTTTTGGCTTGGGATGAGTTTTTGCCCTCAGTGAATACATAAAATCACTAGCAAACTCTTTTACTTTGAATATCAGTTACAAGACCAAAGAGTCTTCATTATTCTACTGGCTGGGGATTGAAAGTTCCAAAATTAGAAAAGCTACTCAAGGAAAAAAAAAATCCCTGCATGCTATAATTGAACTGGTTATGAAAAGAGCTGTGAAGAGACTATACAAGTGAGGCAGCAAATGTACTACTCAACAGAACCACAGCAGCAAGAGAAATAGTCTTTGTAAGCCATTTCTAGGCCAATGAAGCACAGAGGGGGATAGCAGGCCAAATAACGAGAACAAAAGAGAATTAAAAGTGCTTTAGCAAAAGATTAATTTCAAATGTTTATAATAAAGTTACACAGATACTTCAGTAATTCAGTCTTAACACAAATTAATCATACTTTAATTTGAGATCACATGCTCTTATGAAGTTTGTGGGTGGCTTATTTTAATAAATTTATCTTAATGTAAAGATTCATATTAGGTGTTCTTACCTATACCCATTGCTTCTAGTCACAGAAGTGACTAAAAGTACATCATTTTGCTTCTTTGCTTTCAGTGTAACTCACTGGTCCTCTGTGATTTTTCAGGGAAAAGCACAGTGAAGAAAAAGGAATGATGCAAATATTTTATCCACACCGTGCCTGTTGAAAAAAATAAAAACAAAATTAGTCCAAATAGAGAAAAAAGTACAGGAACATAAATGTCAGATGCAGATGATGACAGTCCTGTCACACAGATTTCACATCCTGTTTATAATTCAAATGATGCAGGCCTCCTCCCCAACTGGTTTTACTGACAGCATTCTGCAAGTTGTTCCAACAGCTTGAGGTCTGGTAATATCACTTATTAAAACAAACAAAAAAAAAAGTATTTGGTGTCTCTGTGCTCCCTTAACCTTGTTATCATTAATTATTGTGTTGGAAATCAAAATATCATCTCTTTTCTTGGATTCATTTCATAGATATCTAAAACTGAGTGGTGTACATGTACTTCTGCCAAGCTATTTGGCTCAGCCTAGAGACTGTTGCAGAGCAACAGTCTTTCTCATGCAACCCTCCTACTTCATCCCAGATTAATATTTTCTTCTGTGCAATAATTTGTTTTTTCCTTTGCATCACCTATTTGCTGTTCTCTGTGGTTGGCTTAAAAGGCATGTACACATTAATCAAGTCATCATTTTCTACAAGAAAAATCCCAAAACGTGTTTTTTCCTAGGTTTCACTTCCATTACTGAGTCCATACGCAACATCTACTACATACACTCTGCTTAGCAATGAGGACACTCATGGCAGGCTAAATCATCAATTGCAGAAGCATTTTTGGATCAACTCTACCTGCCTACAACTATGTAAGGGAGTGAGTCCTTGACTATTTATAATGACTGTCCATGTATAATGATATTTCTTTTTGCTTATCTGCATCCTAGAAGCTGTGATGAAAACTTTAACAGTAGTATACAGGATGTATAGCAACACACACTAGAGCAAGCTGGGACTTACATTCCACTTTGCTTTGGGATTTTAGTATATCAAACCAAATTTCATTAGTACTAGATCCCCTGACACAGATTCCACTTACTTGCTTCTCCTACATACTGCATTTATAATGCACAAGCAGTGCAGCATCTGAGAACCACACAACTGGCATATGGAATAAATTGTTTGTAAAATATGAGACCAGCAATCAGTGCAGAAAAATAAATGCATTTTGAAGCGTAACTGTAAAGTCCATCCCACAGAGAACACATTAATAGTTGTTAAATCTATCAGTATGCATACAAATATCCCATTATGGTGGGTCTACAGTCTTATTATACAGCTATTTTTCTTCCTATCAGTTAAATCAATCCTTTCTTTTTTCTGAAATGAAGTATTGCATATTCCCTGCAGTTGGCACTGAGCCTAATTTTGTATAATTCTGACAGACAAAATAACTTCATTTTTACAACGCACTGCACTCAACCAAGGCTTTGGGCTGCATTTTGAATGGTAACCCTCCCCCATGCCCATTCATTTGCTAATCTGCTTTCCATAAATCTTCTTGCATAAATAATGTAAGTTCATTATAAGTATAGCTAATAATGTATCCAACTCCAAACTATGAATAAACTATGCTCCAGTTGTTCTAGTTTCCAAAGAATAAGAATTTTGTCTGAGAAATGGTTGAAGAACTGACCACTTTGATCTGACACAACAGAAAATTAATACTGTAGTAGGAAATTTCTAAAATCCATATAACAGAAAGCCTCTGCTGGATGCAAATAAGATCCTTGAGTTAAATGACTGTGTCACTGAAGCACTCAGAGACAGGGGATGGTTGGAGGCCCAGTGTTTCTCACAGTACTCTGTTGAAATGCCGCTTTTATTAAGCCACATATCTTATGGAAAGTTTCTTTATAGAACTCATTTTTCCCTTGTCCTAAGTCTGTTTCTAGAAGAACATACATTCAAATTTCAAAGGCTGAGACAGATTGCTAGGTAGAGGAATAAGGAAAACACTACGTGTCCCTTTACCAACATCAAATGAAGCTTTCCAGTTGGGAATTTTTTTAAAAACTTAATGAATAAGCATGGATGAAAAAATACTTGCAGGAGGCCTATTTGTCTGCATATGTTTAAAACACTCAATTTTGGGGGTGTCTAAGTTATCTTTCAACAGGAAGAAAAAGCAGACAATTTTAAAAGTTGTGTTAGGAAGTAACAAGCATGAAGCTGGCAACTCTGGCTCAAAAGTTTTTTCTTTCCCCTTCATTTAGAATTAAATAATTACAGAACTTGCATTTAGTTTATTCTGAACTGCTACAGTTAATAAGAGATTCTTCATAGGATTAGTATTCATGGACATCAAACAAAAAACTGGCTGAGGATGGCATATTTCCCCTCTAACAGGAAAACTGTTGTGTGAAACTGTACATAGTTCAAACAACTTCAAAAATAATGTTTAATATTTAAAGAAAAGTACTAGTCAAGGGTTCCATAACTTCAGTAGATTTTATCATGTATTATTTACCTATTGGAGACTCTGAAACCTGTTCTATAAAAAAAATGTAAAGATGGGTGCTGAAGTAGCCCTTCTAACTATGTGAGAAAACTTGAAGGAGGGGTTTTGAGTTCATGATATCTTAAAAGGCAGAAAACATGTGGATTATTATGTTAGCTAAGAAAATATTTGATGGTATTATTATGCTATTTATTCAACTAGTTTAATTTTTTTCTTTCAGTCTACTATACTGAGTAAAGCACTTCTGAACTCAAGCCTAAAGAACATAGAGAAAGGAAAAAGTTGTCCCTCTTCAACTCCAGATATGGTACAACTCTCTACCTTGGCTGGCCACCATTCTTGCAGACTGAAACAGAAGCCCATCAATTCTACTTATGAGCTGGACAACTCTTTGTGCTAAAAAATCAAAATATGTGGAATTAAAATTGATTTTAAACCTGCATATATAACTGTCCAATGAAATAGCACTATATTTGAGAGGGAACAGAATACAAGGGAATTTTCAAACCCTCTGGATAGAGCTGACATAAAGAAAAATGAAGTGAGATCAGGGTACATGTTTTCAAGTGTGCAGCACAAAGTCAATTTCTTTAAACTTTTCTGCATGGCCTTATAAGTGAATGGCCTGCATACATTTCCCGTGAAGGAGTTTCCAAGTCACATGGACTAAAAGACCCATTTGAAATAAACAGTCTTATTTCTCTGGTCTTTCTCTCTCAGCTTTGTTCCCACAGCCCATGGGCCAGATGTGCCTGGCAGGTCCCAAGAGCAGCAGCAGCAGATGCCTTGCACACTCATCCCAGAGGGGCAGCCCCAGCCAAGCCCTGGCAGCACTGCCGTCACCAAGGCAGAAGAGTGTGGTGTGCCTAGACACGCATGCTGTGTTTTTTCTGCTGAGCAGCTGGTTTTAGCTACCATAGTAGCATGAGGGATACTGTAAACAGCAGATCTATCACAACACTAAGGTACGATAATCTCACCTGACTTGAAATGTTATACTTCATCTGAAGTGAAATCAATAACAGACATTTCACTTGCAACTAATCTTCAGCACAGCTTCAGTATGGAATAAAGAAAGGAATAGATTTGCTGCTCTTAAAATTGTTCAGAAAACATCAAATAAAGACCGAATTGAAAGACTTTGCTATTTGTTCACAGTCATTCTATAAGCAGAAAGATTTATTCAGCATCTGTTCATTGAGTAAACTGCTGTGATTAATTTTTCAATCATCAGTGTCTTTTGCACAAAGAGGTATTTAAAGAACACGTGCAGTGAACATTTCATGAGTTACATTTCACTTGGCCAGGAAGTTGGACAAGAGGAAAATGACCTTGCCTGACACAATTTCTTTATGAGACCATCTTCTCAATGATTTATGGCTCCACCAAGTAGAATTATGGTTTCAATGCTGCCCTTAGAACATAGGTCAAGTAATGTTGCACACATACATTCTTTCCTGTCAAACATCTAACTGATCCCATGGTTTTCAGAGCCACTACTATGACTTCCAAATTTGATTTGCATGTTTTCAGAAAAGAGGTGCCTATGCCTGTACATGATAAGTAGCAACACCTGCCTTCAATTTGCTTTACTACATCTAATTTCCTAAGTGAGCAGTTCAAATACTGTAAGATGGCAAAGAAGAGCAAGATTTCAGTAGCAAAGGTAAGGACTGAATTACTCTCAGCTTTCAACTCATGTTTCCCTGGTTTTGTCCAATTTCTTGACTAAAACTGGGGAATACTCAGCTCCACTAAATAGAGTTGTCATCTGTTCACTGGGAAGCTGCAGGGTAGAAAAATGTTTTACCAAGACCTGATGCTTTATTCTGGTAACTCTGAGCTTCATGATCATTGCCTTAAAATTGACAGAATTGTTTCTAATATATATTTGTGTGAAAATATGTCTACTTTATTGTTTTCAACCATTCTTTTTTTTTTAATGAGACCTAGTGTGTTTGTGATTAAAGACAAACAGATAAATAAAGCATTGATTTTGTCCACTTAATGTCTAATAATTGATTTGGTCACTATTGTCCGGTTGACATTATATGTTTGAATCCTGATTGGAAGCCTTTTCAACCACCAGGATGAACACACCTCATAGGATCAACATACCATAATAAAATCCATATTTGTACATTAAGTCTGGTCCTCTGAGTGCAAAAATTTACTTATGTCCATTGTTTTCAATTAGAGTATGAAATCACACAAGCAATATGTGATTTCACAAAATGTGAAATAATTTTTTTTTCTAAGAAAATTGTAATTATTTGATATAAGAAGATTTTTCCAATGGAAACAGAACGTTCAGTAGAGCTTTTCAACAGGAACATAAAGAAATGATCATCCTCTCTGGATCATCCTTTGCTGTTGGATGTATGAATTGTATAAATCATATACTGTTTCTTGCAAAAGAAAATTCACCCTGAAATACTCTAAAAGATAATGTATAGAAAACTAAAGCCAAGATATGTATTAGTAGCATGCACTGTCCATTAACAGAGAGACAAATATAATTTCCTATTATTTTATATTAATACATTATCTTCTTGCTTTACATTATAGTATTACCCTTCCAAATTTTCAAAATGTATTTAAGCTGGTATTTTCAAATCCTGAATTCTGCCACTCTGTCACCAAAAGAAAAAAAAAAAAAAAAAAGGATAACTATTACAATATGTTTTGATCTTAACAAAAATTACGTTAAATGTTCTTATGTCAGACAGGAAAAGACAAAATTTGGAGGAATTAAGTTAGACAATTTATGATGAGACCTAATACTTACGAAAAAAATGTAGCAGTTTTAATATACAAGTATTCTAAAAAATGTAGGAGCGCAAAGAAGAGAGAGAACACTCAATACAAGTTTGTTACTGGAATACAAAATGTCTTACTAGTTGTGACTAACTACTTGATTAACTTCTCTTCATATCGTTTAGATTTAGTTGGGCTTAGTAGTTATCATGTAATAGCAGAAAAGTGAAAGATAACATACTCTACTGTCTGAATGAGTGTACCTGTTTTCTGAGATCATGCTACCAGTTTCAAGATCATGCTAAACATTTTCAAGATCAGGCTAGCTATTTGGTGCCACCAAGCTGGAATACAACTTGCAATGTTTCTCCATGTTATCTCCCTGTCTTGTATAATATCACTTCCAAACTTACAGCTAAAGTCATTTTCAGAATATGGCCCCTAATGCAGTCTCAGTGCTTATAAATGGACTCTCCTAGCAACTAATTCTTTAAAGATACATAATGTATGCTTGAACAGCATTAACTTCTAAGGGGTCTCATGAGTCATCCAAGTTAAAAGAGCAGGAAGAAAAAATCCACTTGTTAAATAAAGTCAGAGTAACAGCATAAATTTACTACCCACTAAACTAATAATCTTATTAGCCATATGATTCTTTTATTAATTTTTAAAAAGTGCACAATGGTAGAAAATAATGCAGAATAAATACTTTTTAATTTGACAAATATATTAGTTCCATCATTAGTTAGCCACTGTGATGGAAAGTCAGTACCTAAGATTTTCCTGCAAGTTTAAAAGACAGAGAGTACCAGAGGAAAAGAAAATGGGACTGGAAAGCCCAAGGAGCTATTAGTCTCTAGAAATTGGTCTTAACCTGAATATCACCTGGTTATTTCTCTCTAAGGCCCTCAAAAATTATTTGCTAGTTTCAATAGGATAATCATCAACTCAAACTGGGCACTAGTACCTATCTTTATCTCAGGAGAGAAACTGAATCAGTTAAAAACAAATTTTGCAAATTCTAGCCAGCAAAGTGCCTTTTAACCTTTTAAGCATTTAGGTTGTAGTATTGCCAAGTCACTGACAGTAATTTCACTGTCAATAATAAAACACATATGACATCACACATCATATATGTGGACATTTTCATGACAAAATAGTTGTTGCTCGAGAAAATAGTTTCCCCCTGTAATACAATTTTGTCCCTTTTGTATTCATAGTAAAAACCAACTCTTGATGCCTCAAAAAGTGTATGAGGAAATTAGGAATGAATGGTTTATTTCAGGAACTGAACACTAAATGCTTTATCCAGGCACTGAGAGTCAGAACAGAGCAAATCTGCAGTGGGGTGACGGTACTCAAAAAAGAATAAGATGTGTTTCAGGAATTGGCCCAAATACTGGTGGTTCAGGCTTTGTTTCTAATTAAAACTTCATTAAACTATACCGATATTGCTTTATTAGCAATTTCTTTTGTTTCACTATTTCTCAAATGTCAGTTACTTTGAAAGGGGAAAACTTTACACATTATCAACTCTTTCAAGAAATTAGAAAACAAAACATATGAACATAGTACACCATATTCCTACATAATGAAAAATTGATTATAAGCAAAGAATTGCATACTGTGTTAGCGTTATAAATTACTTCCTCTGTGGCTTTTACAACATTGCCTATGAACATAATTGAATGTCACTAGTTTATGTTTGCAAATACAATCCCAATGACATTGCACCTGGGAGCGTGTATGCAGTCATCTGTTATGGAGAAGGATCTAAACATATGGCCTGTTGATTGGGGTCTGGCCCCAAAGCTATCACAAAATCCTCCAGCCAGTTTTCTGCCAGACTAACCCATCACAATAATTCAGCTCTATCAAATAGGAGCTTCTCAACAACAACGGAGAAAGTGTATAGCATTTGAAACAGCCACTTCACATCTAAACACAAAGCATTTGAGAAAGCAAAGGTCAGAAGATACCTCTTACCAAGAAAAAACTATATTGGGTCCAATCTTACATTTTTATTCATCTTACTAGGCTGGCCTGTTAAGATATGGGTTTTATTTTCTCCTTCAATTTTCCAGTAACACCCTTCTAGAGCAAAGCTTTACCACTGAGCTTATCTTTTGTGTATACGGGTAGCATCTGTATGTTCAAAGCTAAACTGGTTCTTTAAACATAGTTGGACCTCACGTGTATGGTTCCCATCAGCTGTTAGCAGACAAATCAGCTTCAGACAAGTGTTCTGTGTCTCACAAATGTAACGCACATGCTATCATTACACAGACAAAACATGCTGCTTTTCCTCATTTCTGTGTGTTCTTTCTGAACAGGATAATAGTTTTTAAAAAAATAGAAATGAAAGTGTAAGTTTCTGTTTGTGAAAATGAGCAAACATCCCTGGGAATTCAAATAGGATTTAAACTTTAAATAAATGCCTTTGGAAAGAATATTTTTCACTGCTATATATAGGAGTTCTATGTATTTGAAATGAGATACAGCTTTTGACAATCACTAAAGCTTACTGCGGGGTTCCAGACTTTAAAAATAAAGGTCTACATGTACACTTTTGGAAGAAACAGCAATCAGAATATGAACTAAGCACCTGTTGGCAATGCCAGAATCTATAAATTAGGGCAGTATCTGTTGGTGTCTGTTATTACATTTGAATTTGAAACATCTACCCAAAGTAAATTGCAGCACTTGGACTGCTTCCTTTGTCATACTTTCCAGTAAAAGCTGGCTTAGTTTGATCCTGAAATGCTTTTAAATTGATAACTGTAAGTGAATGTGCGCAATGGCCATGCTCATGCAATTTTACTTTCTATAAAATAAAATAGTCAAAACTTGGTACTGTAAGTGATAGCCTGCTGTTAGATCATACTGAAAAGAGAAAGACATTCTTTCTAATGAACCCTTAAACTGAAATGTTCTGGAGGACAAAAATATTCAAGTTACCAGCTGACCTTTAGAGTCATATAGGAGAGGATATGCATAATGCGTTATTCTGTCGGATATGCATTACTTATTATAAAATAATAGAGGCTTCAGTACTTTACATGTGACCATTAGAAAGATCAGAACGTATCCCAGCCTTCGTAATATAATTGAGTGCTGCAAAAATATCTCTAATGATTAATATACCAGACATTATGCAATGCTCCTACAAGGTAATTTTATCCTGACACAGAATAATGATCATTATAGTACTTCTGCAGCTTAAGGCACATTAGGCCTCTGGGCTTCCACGACCAGTTGTAAAGCTGTACGTGGGTGTAGAAATTCCTCGTTAAGATCAGAGTACCTCCAACATCTGTTTACATTAAGCAAACAAAAATGTTAAATACTTGTCTACACAGAAATGCACAATTCTGCCTTCAACAGGCTAAAGGAAGGGCCTACAAAGCAAAATACAAATACCGTCCCTCATTCATATAGTACCACTCACACACAGCCGAGATCCTGACCTTTCACAAGTGGGAGAAACAGGCAGACTTTTTTCCCCATCCTTATTATGTCTCTGGGAAAGGAATGGAAAAAGCCAGTGCTTTATAACATCTGTAAGTCTACTTCAGCCTAGGCTGGAGAAACTTTCTGGCAGAGGTAGTGAGAAGTCAGAGCAGAATCCCTCATCTGCCCCTCTGTCTTTCCCCTGGGTGAGAGCAGCCCATGCATGGCACTACTCTCAGCTCTTTGGCTCCTGCCATTGATCTTATTCTGTTCACCTTAAAAGGGCAGAAATTAACAAAGAAAGCAAACAGCTAATGTAAAATAACTGCAGGTAGAGAGATGTAGAAATGTCTTCTTTTGTTATGACAGTTTGAGAAACAATACTAAAAACTAATGTCCAGATCTGTCACCCAGATGATTTTTTGGTTTTGTTTTTTATTTGACACAGAATGAATTCTTGCAGTGCATATGAGAATAGCTCTTAGTGAATAGCAGTTCAATACTTGTTTCATGGTCCGAGTATCTTTTTCTGGGGTGCCATATTGGGCTGTCACTTGTTTGTAGTTTGCATGGTAAGTATTTGCAGGGCATACACAGCAATCTGTTACGAGTGGCTGAAAAGGATGGAAACGTTTATGAAGGTAACCCTGTGAAACATTTTAGAGCAACCAAACCAACTGTTATAGCAATAAAATTTGAGCTGATAGTCCTTCAAACCAAGATTAGAGATCATTTCAAGTGACAAACTGGAATATTTTTATTTATAAGCACTCACAACTGGAAGAACAACTGAAACTGGGGAATTTTTCTGCACCCATATACCGTAAGTATGATAATTAATTTTGTACTATATGACAGCGCTTTGCTTTCAGCTAGAGAGAAAAGATTGTTATTACTTCAGAAATTATGTATATAATTTCTAAATATCTCAATTTTCAGAGATAAAATCTAAAAGAAAAACACAGCCATTATTTCTGCAAACACAGGAGCTTCAAGAAATCAAAGCAATTTTTTTTCATAATGCATACAGCAACACAAGACAGAGAAAAGAGTAGCACCACGAGAAAGGAACTGAGAACAGATACCCTGAGACAGTTCTGAGTTCTGAGAACTCAAAAAATCCTGAAAGCAGAAAAGTGGGGTTTTTTTTTTTTGGTTTTCCATTCTCAGACTTTGATATTGACTACCAGGCATGAATATTAGATACTAAGACGTAAAGACCAAAAGGACAAAGTGTTTCACAAAACCATATAACTGTCATTAATAGAAGATGCATTTAATAAGTGTTGGTTTTCCTTCCTATGAACGAGAGGACTACAAAAGTTTCCATATCAGAAATGAGAAACTTAACAACATGTTGTTAGTATAAAAAAATATCAGAAACAAAAGGTTTGATTTGGGAAAAAAAATTACAAAATGCTTTGACTAGTGATTTGGGATTTTTGGAAAATCAGTGGAGTGGAGAAATCTTTCAAATAAAATGAGCAACAATTTTTTTTTTAAATTTAAAACCTTTGTGCTCAGACATCAGGGATGTGCATTACTCCCAATGATCAGCCCAAGTAATCAGAAGCAGGGAAACAGCATAGCCCTCTTCACCTTACCACTTGGTGGCTGAATCAGCAGCATTCTGTAGCTGTAGATATTCCAGTAGTTGTAGAAACCTATAGTCCTTGAAAAGTTCTCTCTTAGGTATGTTTTGAGAATAGATGTACAGATTGTGGGAAAAAAAAGAGAAAAAATTTAAACCACAAAAGAAGAAAAAAAAACACTATTATTTTATTTCTCTTTTACTAGAATAAATCAAGAACATACCGTAATATTGCAGTTTAGGGACAAAATAATTAAATAGGCTAGAGGCAGCTGACTGTCTATGTTAGCACTGTCCTACAAAATAAACTCACTCCTCAGTTTCTTCTAATTAGCAGTTTAACCTGATCTAATGAAGATACTTTGTACTGAAATTCTGAAAGTGCTGGTCCAAGAAAGACAGAAAGATATTGAATAACTTCACTTACTTTCTTCCTGGCTAATGGGACAGCATGCCTAAACTTTAGCACAGGAAAATCCATTTGAGGAAATTTCAGACATCCCATCTCTTTTTTTTTTTTTTTTTTCATTTGAAGATATTTCACTTTTTCCTTTTTCTTGGCATTACAATGTGAATGAAGTCTTTCAACTACATTTTTTCATGTGATTAAATCACAGTTATGGACAGAACTGCAAAGGAGAACATGCAGTATGTGATTCAGCAGGGATAAAAAGGTGAAGAAAAATACAATGAAGACACTTCTGTTTCTACAGAAACCACCTGTTGGTTGGGCACTGATTAATTATATCACATTTGCCCTTTTCTTCATTATCAACAGTTCACAATGCCATGATTGCTCTTTTCTTTTCTTTAAGATTTATAAATAAAACAAAGATAAGAATCCTCCAAAATTTAGCATACTGGTGCATTAAACTTTAAATGTGCATTTTAGTGCATCATTTTCTTGCATAACTAATACAAACTACTAGCATTCGCTTTTCAAGTTTGCAGTTGTTACCACATAAACAGCATCCTTGTTCCATAAACTTCTTCAAATCACTCTTCCCATGAAATATCTAGTGCATCTCTGCCTCTTAAAGTAAATATTCTATGATATCAGAGTCCAAATCTCTGGAGGTCCCTTTCAACCCTTAAGATTCTGTGATTAAAAGTTATATTACATTTGAGTTCTATCTGCATAGAATAAAAACAAAGATCTCACAGTTAAAGAGAACTTACAAAGCAAGAGATTATATCCCATCACAGTGACATAGTTGCACACACTGGAATACATTGGTAATAGGCATCAGTTTTCTGTTTTCTAATGTGCAACATGTACTGATTAATCTATTTGAATATATATGTTGTCTCCCTACATCTTGCCAAAAAAAGCTCGCAATGGAAATGTTTGGAGGTTATGATATATTTACATACGTATTTATGTCGAAACTAAGAGAATGCTGCAAATAAATCACATCAGTGAATTTCAGACTACACTTGTCATTGCAGTCCCAGTACTAAAACCACCAGTCACTTCACAGAGAGGGCTTAACCACAATACTCTTTTCATTCATGACAACTCACAGAGCTGACTGTTTTGTTTTATACTGTCAATTTACACCTTCCTAGACAGCAATACTAAAGAATGTATGGACAGGAAAATCATAAAATGGTAGGAGTTGGAAGGGACCTTTAGAAATCACCTAGTCCAACCTCTCTGCTAAAGCAGGTCCACCTAGATCATGTCGCCCAGGAACATGTCCAGGTAGGTCTTGAAGACCTCCAAGGAAGGAGACTCTGCACCCTCCCTGGGCAGCCTGTGCCAGGGCTCCCTCACCTGAACAGTAAAATATTTTTTTCTTATGTTTAAATGGAACTTTTTGTGTTCCAGTTTCATCCCATTACCCCTTGTCCTCTCTCTAGATACAATAGAAAAAAGTGCTCCCCAATATTTAAATATTAATGAGATTCCCCCTTAGTCTCCTCTTTTCTAAACTAAACAGTCCCAGTTTCTTCAGCCTTTCCTCTTAAAGAAGATGATCTAGTCCCCTGATCATCTTGGTGGCCCTGCAGCAGTTCCCTGTCCCTCTTGAGCTGGGGAGCCCAGAACTGTACACAATACTCCAAATGAGGCCTCACCAGGACAGAAGACAGGAGTAAGGGGAATCTCCTTTGAACTGCTGGCCACATTCTTCTTGACGCATCCCAGGATGCCATTGGCCTTCTTGGCCACAAGGGCACATTGCTGGCTCATGGTTAGTTTATTATCAATCAGGACTCCCAGGTCTCTCTCTGCAGAGCTGTTCTCCAGTAAGTCAATCCCCAGCCTGTACTGATGCATGGGGTTGTTCCTTCCCAGATGCAGGACTCTGCACTTGTCCTTGTTGAACCTCGTGAGGTTCCTCTCTGCCCAACTCTCAAGCTGGTCAAGATCCCGCTGAATGGCAGCACAGCCTCTGGGGAATCAGCCAGTCCTCCCAGTTTGGTGTCATCAGCGAACTTGCTGAGGGTACACTCTGTCCCCTCATCCAGATCATTGATAAAGATGTTGAACAAGACTGGACCCTGAACCGATCCCTGTGTAACTCCACTGGCCATAGGCCTCCAACTCTATTCCATGCCAAAATCACGCATATAGAGTGAGATACTAGTTCTCAAAAAGGGAAGGAACACAGAATGATCTTTGGGGTGATGGTAAATAATCAATAGAAGGCAATGATGCTTCAGTTAATGCAAAGCAAATAACAATCTTTATGAATACAGAAGCTCCTAAACATCACTGAGTCATGTATCACCTTCTAATAAAAACATCATTAGGGTTATCATGTGTTTGTTTCTCATTTGGGACTACACACTTTATATCTTACTCTGTTTCAATGAAGTATTTCTAGATTTCATACCCAAATGTGTTCCAGAGAGGTTTAACATAAGTAGGGCTTGCAAACCCCAAAATCTCTGCTATTTAAAAAGACTTTACAACATTTGGGAGCAAACAAGCAACAAAATCAGAAACCAAAGACAGAGAAAGATAGCTGAACATAGGCAAATATCTCATTAGAGTGGTCAGTCAGCTTTTTACTGCAATCACTTAGGCAGCTAATCCCTACACTGCTGTTCCATTTATTTTCTTTCTGGACCAGAAAAATTTTCCTAGTGGAAATGTCAGGTAAACAAGGATGTGTTAAGAATACAAGTTACCTTTTTGATGAATCAATAATTTCAGGAAAAAAAGTTTCATCAGAAAGCTCCTGCTTCAGTCTAGTTATACCTTATTTTTAAACACATTAGGATTTTACAGTGAATCAGGTAAAAGATAATATGAAAACCATTATTATTTATGTCTTTTGTATGATTTCTTTTACAAGAAAAAGATTTAAATACATCAGATACATATTAAGGTGTTGTGCTGAACTATTTTCAGTAGATTTTCTTATTTATCTATGCTAAACTTGGTACTCATGCTAACTCATGCTATCTAGGTAATTGTTGAAATATGGACCAGAGATAATTGTATTTAGGTGTCTACAAATTTAAATAAAGAGAAAGAGGAAAAAAAATGATTATTTTAGCATTTCAGAAATTTACATATGCCAAATTTACACTCTGGAATCGATATGTACTTGTATAACAATGACAAGGCCCCTCACTAAAATGACTGCAGTATAACAAAAAATAATGGTTATGAGAACTTACAATCCAACTTAAACAGATTATGTGCATACTGTGCCATATAACACCATACTTTAAATTTATAGGAGGAATTACTGAACAAAAGAGAAAGCTAAAATTTTAATAGTGAAATTTAATAGTGAAATAAGACACATGGCAAAATCATTATTCAAAGCAACTTCAAAGAGAAAAAGAGCAGTTTAGCTAATTTAAGAACTGGGCTAGCTAAAAAGCACTAATTTACAATAGAATCCTAACTCCTTAGCAGATGGCTAAAACTGCATTAGAGTTCCAGAATATTAGACTAAGGCCAAGTACCCAAAACAACACACCAAATGCTTTTATTTACTAATTTATAGTCTCTGTCACACTATTGCAATAGTGCAGATATTAAGTCATGGTTGATACAGTCACAGGCAGATGAGTCTTTAGTACTGAACTGCCATGTACCTTAGCTACCACAGCAGCTCAGCTCTTTGGCAAGTATGACACTACTGTTAAAAGACTTGAGCTTTACAGAGCAGGTGTCTGAGGATAACAGGTTGTATTGCGTTTGTGTGGTGATTTTTTTTCCTTAGAAGTGGCTGGGCTGCAGTGGTGTCCCCTGTAAGAAGCTGCTTGTAGATTCCAAGTCAGATCTGCCTCTGGACAAGACTGAACCAACCAGGCACCTCTTAGAATAACGTCTTTAAGAAAGAAAAAGCTGCAGTAGGAAGGAGGAAGTGAGATGAAACAAAGTCAGATAGGAAATCATTGAGATACCAAGGTCAGTGAAGAAGGATGTGAGGAGGCCTGCCAGAGCACACCTCCTGCATCTTATGGTGAGACAGTGGGCTGGCCCCCAGCAGCCCATGGAGATTAACAATGGAGCCAAGATGTACCTGCAGCCCATGGAGGACCATGCAGCAGACCTTGAGTAGCACCCAGAGAATGCCTTGACTGTTTGGGAGTGCAGGAGCAGTTTGTTCCTGAATAACTGTGGCCCATCAAAGGGACTCCCATTGGAGCAGTTCATGAGGAACTGCAGACTGTGGGATGGACTGATATCACAAAGGTTCATGAAGGACTGCCTCCCATGGAGGAGACCCCATGTTGGAGAAGAAGAGTATGAGGATTCCTACCTCCATGAGGAGGAAGGAGCAGTAGAAACAAACTGCAACAGGAGCAGCGGAAACAAACTGTGACAAACTGACCACAACCCTCATTCCCTGCCTCCATGTGCTGCTGGGGGTAGGAGGTAAAGAAATGGGGAGCAAAACCAAGCCTGAGAAGAAGGAAGTGAGGGTGGAAGGGGGTGGGGGTGGGGTGTGATTGTATTTATCATCATCCTATTTTGTTTCGATTAGTGGCAGATTAAATTTATTTTGGTTTTTCCAGGTCAAGTCTGTTTTGTCCATGATGAGTGATCCCTCTCTGTCTTTGTCTTGACTCATGAGGCTCTTTGTTATACTTTTGCTTCCCCATCCCACCACAAAGCAAAGGAGTGAGAGAGCCAGCTGAGCTTAAACCATAACACAGATAATAGCAGTTACTTATCCTCTCATCAGACAGTAAAGAAGGAAAAACTGAAGATTCTACTTCAAGTCTTCTTCTACTGATCTATTTCTTCAGGCATTACATGAAGTGGCAAACTCCACCAACGGTATTCCATCCCACCTGAACAAATGTTATCAGATCAGAACAAATATTGTAATATTACAGTTAGCAGTAACACTGCTAGGAGCATTAGGAAAATATGCTTTTACCTACAAATGTGAAGACAAATAATAATACTACCTCTTGAGATCATATTTACTGCTTTGGATTACTCTGAGTTACTATACATTAATCTCTTTTCACCTGCAGGCTGCTCAAATGTCCCAGCTCTTCAGTGCATCCCATTCATCTCCTTACATGCACTTCTTTTATTAAAAAGCAAAAGCAAAAAACAAGAATAATCTTGATTTTATTCAATGTTTTTGAACCATAGTGAGCCCTCAGATGTTCCGATCACTTAACACAACTTCCACTATGCATATCTTATGGACACCAAATCATCATATTAGGGGATAAAACCATACTGTCCCACTGGGATTAATGGAGATGTAACAACATGTTCCAAGAATTAGTGAAGAGCAAAAACACTGGTTTGCAAGTCTTGTAACACTCTGTTTATTTTAAGATAGAGTGTATCTCCAGGTTTTGGAGAGAATGACAGGAAAGAGATTTGAAAAGACAATATATTTAAAACTTCCAACAATCAGAACCTGGTGTGGAAAAAGCTAAGTGGAGACTTTTAAGAAATATCAGAACTCTCAGTGCACTGGAAAACTCATTTGTTCATTCAGTCCTCTTCAGAGCATCATCAACAACAGTTTAGAAAAGAATGTGAGTGAAATACAGGTTTTGTCATCATACAGACTTCAGTCGCATTTACTACTTATGAAACTGGCCTGATGAATTCAATTACTGAAGAAAGTCTGGTTTTAATTCTTAGAACGACTACTTTTTTCAATTTAAATTCATTAATAACAAAAATTGAAGCATTTCAGAGGAATAGCATAGAAACTAAGAATAAACTGAAGCCCTAGCCTATAGCAATAAGATACAAAACCCTCCTTCATGTCAGCTCAGATGTAGGTTTCAAGCATGTTCTAAAGGTACTTCCTCTGGATAAATATTTTACTATATAGATATAAATTACAGTTTATTGCCAGCTGTTTAAAATATCTATGATTTGGTAAGATGAGACTTGCTAACCCCCAGCTGTCTCCCATTTACTTGAATTGGAAAAACACTGGGTAAATTGCTGCCCATGGAGCACAAACATAGGCAACTGAAGTACACATAATTTGTTGGAGTTTTAGATCATCCTTATTTAGATATTTTTCAAAAGACATAATGGAAAGTAGACTCCTCTTAATCACCACTCTGATAAATAGCTCTATTGGGAAGATAATAGAGTTAGTAGAAGGGTAAATTAAAAGCAAAATGTAAAAGCCATGCTGCATCCATGACATGCCCAATGTGTTTGGAATGAAGTTGTTCAATGGGCTTATCACAGAAGTGCATAGTGAACAACCACCGTATATGGCACAGCTGTTATCTTCAGGAAACTTTCTCATAAAATCATAGAACCACAGAATGGCATCCCAGGATGCCATTGGCTCATGCTCTTGAATTGATATTTACACAATTACACAGATCCTATTAAAGGAAAACTAGAAAGTTTCTTACTTCACTGTGTTCTTGGGTACCAATATGAACACAGCATTTCATATGCTCTCAACAAGACTTTTAAATATTTTTCTTTGCAGGTTTTATCATATGAACAATTACAATAAGTGAGAATGTAGTGTACAGTCAGGATATGTACCTGAGTTATATGTCGAGGTAACAGCAAGAAGGGAACCTCAAGAAATGAGAATTGAGAACACAGAAGAGGGTATCTGATGTCTCAACAAGTCTGTAGCAATCTCTAATTATTTTATATTTGTGTGGTTCTATAAAACATATGGTGGGAATACTGATTCATACGACATCTGCTATCAAGGGTATCTGTAGACTGCTAGGTACTGTCACCATAAAGCAAAAACTGCAAGCTCAAGAGTGAGAAATACATAGCTTTCCAATACATTACAGAGCTAATAATTTCATTCTCCATCAAAAACACTTTTACAACTTCCTTTTGAAGGCTATTTATAACCACAAAGGGAATTTTGTCCTCTGACTAAGTAAAAACTTAATCTCTGGCTTCCTGGTTCAGAAGATATTATTCGTAGAACCATTTTTAACTGTTTCAATCCCTTCCTATGGCTCTTAGGTAGAACTGAGCCTTCTCTGTAATTACAGAGCCCAGTGAAGTCCAGATTAGGACAAAAACAGAAGGCAGTCGTGGCAAAAAAAAAAAAAAAAAAAAGGCAGCAAAGGAAGGAAAACAAGCAAGGAAAGGAGAAAGAACTGCAGAAGGTAGAAGTGTGGCTGACAGCCCTAGAATCCCCCAGGATCGCAATCAGCAGTGAAGAGAATTACCTTCCAGAAAAGACACAGCTGGGATGGAATATGTCAACTGCAGGAGGTAAAGAAAAATGCAAGCAGGAGGAGAAACTAGTGAGCCACTCTGTGGACAGGAGTGCCTTGGGAGTAGCACAACATGGGTGAGATGACCAATGACTTACAAATGTACACACAGCCCACAAATTAATATAACATTTGATTACCCCTGTCAATCCAAACTGGTTTCCTTGGACATCAATCCAAGAGAACACTCAAATTACCTCTTCGCTCACTGACAAGCATGGTTCAAGGGCAAATATCTTATACTCTCACACCCAAGGGTATTAACCAGTAATTATCTCACTTTTCCTTGTTTCCCTAATGGGCCCTGTTTCATCTCCCTGGGTATTAAGAGCTGCTTCACAGCACATCCACGAATGCAATCTGTAACAGTGCACTTAACCAGTCAGCAGGAATACTGAATAATGAGTCCATATGTACCATCCTCCCAACCCTGTCCTGAAAGCATCAGTAAGCTCAAAGACCAATGTTTTCAAGGTACCTCCATATAACTGAATCTCTAAACAGCAAAAGAGTAGTCTTATTGTTAGGGTGCTTCTTGTACAGTATATAAAATGAAATTTTTACTGTTCAGACAATAGGAAGTATTTCACTTTCTGTGTTGGTAGACAGCTAATAATAAAATGACAACTCTCTGTAACACCATTATAAAAGAGAATCAGAAGCAAGTAATGAAAATCTTCAGTCTTCCATATTACATCAGAAGACATACTCAATTAGTGGCAAAATACTTGATAATCCCTATGCT
Organism: Colius striatus; assembly: GCF_028858725.1. NCBI lineage: Eukaryota > Metazoa > Chordata > Aves > Coliiformes > Coliidae > Colius > Colius striatus. The sequence goes on from NC_084768.1 coordinate 16,115,223, forward strand.
TGCACTCATATTGGAACAAAAAGATAAAACAAACGGGGAAAACTTTTTAATATAGGTATCTAAGAGTAAGAACCTTCTGAGTTCTCTAATGGTAAAAAAACCCAACAAAACATTCCTCCTATACTGTAATGCCTTCCTCTTCTCTTTTCCTCCAAAAAGAAAATGCAGCTCTTTTCCACATAAGAGTAGCTGCAGCTTTATACAAATTATATTTTTAGGAGTGAAATCTATCTGCTACTCTGGATCAACACATGGGTCAAGCACATTTCTGACCAACAAGAAATAATACTACAATCATATTTTCACTTTCCTCAGTTCCTGCTAGGATCAAAGACAAGGCCATCAATCTTCATTGATGTTTAGATATTTAAAATGTTTTCAATATCACTCTGCATTGTTTTTTAATTTTTTTTTTAAGCAGTTGGCACTGAGCAACATCTGGAGCTGTCTCACTGTACTAAACTATGGCAGGTTTTTTTTCCCATCAGATACTAGTATGGCAATCCCCTTCTTGTCTGATTCTTTGACAGCAATTCAGTTTCAGATGGCTTATAATAGTCTCTGCCTGAATTCTGCCAAGATTGAATTGTTATTGATTGGTACGAAGCAATGGTGTAGAAGGGTTCATTTCCACAGTTTGTATTTGGATGGGTCAGATCTTTTGACAGCTGATTTTGTTAGAAATCTGGGGTCATTGTGGCCACTGATTATTACACACCCTTGCATTTTTTCCATCACTGCAAGCTCAGCTTTTTACTCTACAAAAGACACAAGTAATTTTCTTCCTAATGTCTATACAGAAGTTCTTTCATATGAGACATTATAATCAGTCTTTCTTTGTACATAACTTTGCTTCATATTCCTCTGAAACAATACATAAGGTGAACCAAAATGAAACATATACTGTTTTAATTTTTTATCATATTATCCTGCCTGGGACATATCCAGCCATCAGTGAAGGCAATGTAACTATCCCACAGGAGTAAAAGCAAGCCTGCCAGTGCTCTTTGAATGATGCTTTCTCACAGAAGCTCCCTTATGTCAAAAGGTCAGGTTAAAAACTCTGAAAAAAAATCCTACCTTACTTTACATGTAGCAACTTACTGTATTTTTTGGCTACTTCCTATCGTCAGTATCAGGATTGTTCTCACTTTTTTGAGAGACGTATGGCTCTCACTAATCAAAGTAATGCACAAAAATCTCTGTGGATTGCACAATCTTAGGCTTACAGAAAAAATGAGGGTGAGAGGGAAGAAAGAAAGGGAAAAAAGAAGCCCAAGCTTCCCTCTACTATTTGTCTAAAGGAATACCAAGTTCTATTTGAAATCAAAGTTGTCACAGACAAGTTTTAACATCATTGAGCTTCAGTTCTACTGTTGTCAGTCCGGTGGATGTAGAAACCACTAGCAATTATCAAATACAGTCTGAGTGTATAAGCTGGGAGTTTTAATCAAGCCACTGTAAGAGAGTTTAGGAAGGAAAAACAGGTTGCAAGCAACAGATGCTAAGTGCCAAGTTCCTACCTCAGTACAGACTACCAGTCTCAGTGAAGTGTCCTAATAAGCATATTTATCCCCATCACTGGAGGCTCAGCTTCTCACTCTACAGAAGATATATTTCTCTGCACTGCTATGTGAGCCAAACCCAGTCATGTTTTATTCCTACACTTATAAATACCAAAATACACCAAGTCAACAAAAATCTATGTATTTGACTTTGGAGATGAAACCATGTAATTAGTAACATTACACATTTTATTACTGTTGCTTTAATTTAAATTGTTAATTGTTTAAACATCTTAATTTCAGAGCGAATTATATAACTGTTTTTCTTGTCTGTTTATCAATTTTTTTGTATAATTAGGATGCAGTAATTTACTTTATATCTCTTTAGTTTAATTGAGTTAATACTGTCTGCTGAGAAGCATGATATCACACTCCCAGCTCCTTGGCTGGAAAGCCAGGGGAAGGAATTTCACCGGATATAAGATTTTCAAAGGGCAACTTTTCCTCCAGAGCTGTAACTTTTTAAAAGTTTGCATTCTGTTGAAATGACACAGCTGCTTCTATATTATTGTGCTTCTGTTATTGTTCTTGTGATAGATCATATTAAAAAATATTTCTTGACATGCCATGGTTCTCCCTGATGATATAGTTATCCCAAAACACTATCTACTGTATCAATATCAGCTAATAGGAGCAAGGACAGTCTGTATTGAAAAAGAACACTTTAGCTTTTGGTTAGCATCTAATATCTCAAATTGCCTCCTTAGAATCCTATCAATACAACCATTATAGCACATCCATCTCCACTGGAGATAGCATTTTATCCACCCTTCAACTTTTCACAACCCAGTCAGCCTGGAAAAGACCACATCTCTACTTGGACCTTGTCAGAGAGGATAGGTTTCCCTGGGGGCTGGGTCCCATAGTAGTGGGTCACATTTTTTGAGCCAGGATGCAGATGAGGAGTATACACCTGCCAACAGCTGCATGGCATGGCAGCCTTTTCCTCAAACTGAAATCTCATTTAGTATCACCAGCCAAGAGATCACATGGAGGGAACTGTGCCTCTGGGCCATACAGCATCACACCCACAATTAATAGGATTTGACTGGTCTGATGTCATCAGCATACAGTTACTATGGAACATCAAATAAATACCACATATTGAGATCAACTGCCTTAATGACAGTAAAACAGCATCTACTTTAGGAGCTGTCTCCTAAAAAATTCAGTTTAAAAACAGCCACCATGAGTACAATAACTGTTCCCACTAGACAGCCTAAAAGTCTAAATCTTAACATCCTCTAGAAGTTAAATCCCATAAATAAAGATTACTGTCAGTAATCCCTAAAACTGGTGGAGCTACTCACCAGTAACTAAAAGAACTTGATTTTAAAAGCCACAACCTTTAATAGACATGTATCTATATTGGTTTCCAAACGCTCACTGCATATATAATATTTTCCAGCTCCCAGCTGTGGATAAATATTAACTGACTGATCTTTATATACCATAAAGAGAAAAAGTTTGCCATTTTCCAGATTAAATAATGGAGACATTAAAAACAGGAAAACCAGGAAGGAAAATGCCATAACAACTAGTGTTGCCATGGAGGGTTCTTCAGAAAACTGACTGTGACCAAAAAAAAAAAAAACCTTCACATTGTAAAAATGCAATATTGCCATCTTAGGCAGGAAATGCAGCATTAGAAATGTTAATTTATGGATGCAACAATTCAAAAAATGAAAAGTCAGAAAAAAATGGAGTTACATGAGATGAAGAAAACTGTTCAGTATAATTTCTGTCATTTCAAGCCAGAAGCACTTTCCCAGTACCTCAGACATCAGCCATAGGATAACACACCCATTCTACATCTACAGCCCACAATATGCCCTGCTGGCTCCAACTTGCCAGTGTGGTTGATCTGGGCTCCCGACACCCAGCACTGACAGAATTCAGAACACTTAGAGGCAACACTGTAACACTGCCAGTAAGAATTCAAAAGTACTCAGTAAGTGTAGTAAGGTAGTTCTTTTAGAAGGTGGCTGCTATTAGCACTTTCTGTCTCACAAGCAGTGGTGAGGTTCAGAACAAGAGTGCCCACATAGAAACAGAACTCATAGGAAAACAGAAAAAAAAAGAGGAAAATCAGTCTATAACAACCTGCAAATGAGGGTACTCAGAACACAGTAGCCTTAATCTAGACCAAACTGGTGTATAGAGGGCCAAGCACAGTTTTAACCCAGAAGGAGCCTTGGCTTTTGAAACTCAAGATGCCCACAGTCTGAGATTTATCCACTAAATACTTAATACTGAAATACTATATCCTGGCTCACTGCAATATTAATTTTGAAACTATCTGTACAATTTAACCTTCCAATGCCACAGCCAGCAGCAAGACTTCCTAAATTAGCAAAATTATAAACAAGAGCCCCATTAAATCTTCATCTTCCTTGGGTTTTTATCTCTCTAATGAAGCTTTCTGTCATTTATGTAATTCTCTGTTCATCACCGATTTCTTTATTCTTTGATTTGATGGAGTCTCCTGTCATAAGTAATGATAGAGCTCCGTTTCCTAGAGGGCAGAGTATGAAAAGGGCAGGAAGGCATGTTGTTCTTAAAACTGTGGCCCAGCAAGGCAGATGGCACATTAATGTACTAGTCTTGCCCTCTCAGCAAGGAAAAAATACACACTCACTTTCACAGAGAGGTCAGCCTACAAGGCACTCTCCCTCTGCTAGTTTCAGTCCGGCTGCTTCTGTTCAAGCTGTCTTCTGTACTACCTAAGTTCACCTTTATGCAGCAATGAAGTGAAAGATTTTTAAAAAGGTGTCAGAACGTCTCTTGATGTACTCCTTACAGCTTTGAGTCTGGTAAAATCTGAAACTCTCAAGAGGCCCCTCAAGATCAGCAAAAAAACCCCAAACTCTTGGTATCTTGTTTCTTTGTAGACATCATTAACTCAATTAAACAAAAATGAAATAAAGTCATTTACTGCTTGCTAATTACACCAAAAAAAAGGCTAAACACAAGCAAACAACAAAAACTTAATATAATTCACTCTGTTTTTTTTTTTTTTAAGCACCCTTGGCTCCTATCAAAGCAAGTAATAAGTGTATTGTTACTAATTATAACAGTTCATCTCCTAAACTCAAATACATACAACTGTGATGACCTTATATATATTGACAAATGAAACTTGAAAGAACAAACATAGCTCATCAGATCAGTTTCCCCAACAAGGAAACAAGGTCAAGGCTATAGGCATATAATTTTCCCTGCTTTTTCTGCTTTTAAAGAATGTGTCAAAAGCACATTGACAAAGTCTGACAACCTCCTATGATCCCAGGAAAGCCTTTGCCACTCTATTTTTCTTCTTATTGTCATTTGAAGAATGGAAATAAAATTCTATTATGCCACACATTGCCCCATCAGGATGCCTTTGACTATTTGCTAATGGAAAGTGCATTGCTCCCTGAATTGCTGCCCCTGGGCCCTGCTTCCCCAGTACCTTGGAAGTAGGTAACTACTACCATACCCTAATACTACCATCTTTTTACACTGGATTTTTCCTTAAATAAGGAGTTTTGATTGCAGTAATCACTCTGTTACCTCTGTACTGCAGAGTAGACATTCCAAACCTACTTCAGCAATGGTAAGAGTATAATGGCATTGTCTATCACTGAAAAACTAAGGAGCACATTATTAGAGAAAGCACCTGGAATTCAGGAAGTAGAAAATATCAAAGACTTCTCCCATTTGAAGTGATCTCCTCAATCCCAAAATTGCCATTGAGCACCCCAGCATCCCCAGACCCTCATGACTCAGATGGATTAATCCTCTGCTTACTCACCCAGACATTGTGTTTATTAGCATCCTAGTCCTGGTCCACATGAGTTAATACCAATGTTTCTCCAGGTTTTTTACATATTTCATCCATCCTGCTTTTCACAAATTCAACTTTTAATGCATTTCAACTGAAGACAAACTTGTCTTTAGCAATCGTGGCAAGTCAATGAATGAAGCCTTACAAAAGTCTCGGAAATTAAAACATGCTTACTTAGACATATCTGTGATTCTGAGGCCTTTAAAAATGGAAAGTATCATTCCAATTTCTCATGAGAAACTCTTTTGAAGTTCCAATGGGAAAGAAAAAGAAGGTATGAAACCATGAGGCCTGTGTTTCTTACCTATGTTTCTACAGACCCCTTATCCATGGGTCTGATTTTAAGAGGCCATGTTCAGGATCTGAATTTCACAGAAACTGTGAAGCTTTCCAGCATTTTGCATGAAAACACTGTTTGGGGTTTTTTTTTTGTTTTGCTTTTTTTTTGGTTTTGAAATCATCTCCGCTTACTAATAAAACCAATCTTGTCTATCTTAGCTACTGCAGATCAGGATCCACACATGTTGGTAGAAGGATGAATGGGGGGAAAAAGAGAAAAATGGAAGTGAGCATTCCTTCCTCTGAGGTCACACTGATCCTCAAGTGAGTGGATCCCTGCCAAGACCCTGCTTTCTGATGGATTGTCATGCCCAGCAGGAACCTGAAGACTCTCCAGGAGCTAAAGGAATGGGACCTGCATTTTTAGCAGTAGTAAATGTCATTAACAAACAGCTCTGCCAAGAGGGCTGAAGGCATCTGTTATTTTGTAAAACACTTAGACGAATGATATATGCACTGTACCTGTTTAAGAGTGCACTGACTCTTATGGATGTAATGTATCAAAGCAGCAAATTACTGCCCAATAAGTGCAGGCAGAACTCTTGAACAACAAGAAAACTGATCTTATTTTACTCTGAGTAAAGGATAGTTGACTTTTTGTCTATTAGTGTACCTGTTTATGTTATAGTGTAATTAAATTTGAACCTAATGTGCCTAACTTCTGCAACAAATGATATATATTTCTCCTTCTTTTCTTTGTGTTGAAAACATATCCTGGCTGACTGGAATCACTGTGGCAAGTTGTAAATGATGTATGAAATGAAAAATCCCTGCTCACTGCAAAGAGAGAATATAGACAGGGCTCAGCAATTGCTGCTGGGCTATGCTATTTGCTGAAATATTCAGCTCAAATGCAATCACACAAGCTTGCCAGTGCTGACACTGGGCAGCAAGTTGCATATATCATTTTTCAATCTTATTCAGAACCAAATGACTAAGTGATAGCTAGCATGACAAATTCAGGAAAAAAAAAATACCAAAACCAAACTACAAAGTTGTTGGGGATTTTTATTTACTCAAATGACTAATGTTCAACCACCTCTGTCTCACTAATGTTCTGAACTTTAAAAATTCACAAACCAAGAAGGGCTGGACAGCTGGAAAAATTATTAAAGAACAAATGACTTGACCACTCTGGAACTATTTGTACAGTCTATTGAATATATACTAAATCAGTGACATGTTATTAAGGTGCACTGCAATCAGGAGAGTTCTTTGAGCATCTTTGACCAAAGTCAGAGGCAAAGACTCTCTCCATCCTGTGGTATAGAGACACAGAAATACATCTGTATCTCAGCACAGGTAAAAGACAACTTGCCTCCCTGCATAAGGCTAGTGGTACATCAGAGATATTTGTATTAACTGTCGGTACTGAGGCTATGATCTAACAATACAGAGACTTTTGCAGACTATGAAGTTCCTGCTAACCCCACACCCCCATTTTTTGTTAGCTCTCAGTTTCCTCCATTTTACCAAGGTAAATGAAACAGCCATGCTGTGAGCAGAATCAGGAATCTGACCTGACTTTAACAAACCCTGCCTAAAAAAAGAAAAAAAGGGAAAGTAGTATATTTAGTAAGCCAGGAGGGAAGGACAAGATGAAAGGTGAGACCCTGCACAAGATTAACTTAGGGCAAGGCTGTGGCTCATTTTACCCTTAGAAGCATACAGAGTGGATACACAAAACCCACAAACTGTTTGGAAGAGCTGTCAATTACAAACCTAAGAGCTGGAAGGGGAAGGGAAAAGCACAGCAGCTGAAAAGAGGCGTGACTGTGTTGGCAGTAAATCTTTGACTTCTGTCTCCTGTGATGACTCTATGTCTGACTGACAAAATGCAGATCATGTAGCACCTATGGGGTTCTCTTTAAAGATTTTTATTCTTGAAGCCCTTCAAAGATCACACAACAAGTTGAAATTTGAGATTTCTTTCTGCCTCTGTGTTCTTCCTTCCCTCTTTTCCATTGAGCTGGCTGCAAAGGTTAGAAACTTGTCTCACCTCCCCTGAAGGCAACCAGCAAAATGGAACCTCAAAAAGGCTTTAAAATCCACATACTATTTTTAGACATTTTTTACATACACATTTTCATGTATTATGGAAGTTTGGAAGCCTAGCTTTACATACTTAATGTTTAACCTTCCAGGCATATTTTTGACTTCTTACCCACTCTAAGTGAGTGTTAATTCAAAGTAGTCAAGAGGGCATGAACTTTAACAGAAGATTTCTTTTCCAATGTTATTTTCTCCAGACCTTTCAAAGATAAGGTTAGATATATGTGTCTGATCCAAATGTGGTGCAAGCAGTTAATGGCCCTCAAAGCACTAGTATAGCACCTTGAGGCCAGAGTTGATGAACTGAAGGAGCTGGGAAATATGGATGTCTCTACAGAAACAGCAGAGCAGTCCTACATCAGAGCTAGCTATACTTACCATGCAGCAGAGAACACAGCACATATAAGGGCAGCTAGGGGGAAGGTCACTATTTTAAACATATAGCATACAACAGAGACGAGACAACACTGTAAAATCTACTTAAATCGATTATACTCATACAAATATAAGCCCCACTGACAGAAAACAAAGATGTCAGAAGAATCGTTGTGTTGATCTTCTCTTGGTCAGGGAGTGAACTCTCACTGCACAAGGCATTTTATCTGAGGTCTTTTTCCTTGTGTGTTTAAACAGCAGCTAGTACAATGACAGCATGCTCTGCAAATAAGACTGCTGTGCATTACTGTAGTCTGAATACTTTTCCTACACATTATTTATTCTGAGCATTGTTCTAACATCTACAATCTCCAGTCATGGGGCAGGACCCCACTGAGAAAACCAAGTCTAATAAAACAGCAGTAACAGGCAACTTCAGCCTTTTTTATATAAATTAGATCGCTTAATACCATCACAGCCTGAAGATGAACAAACTCCATCTGTGCACGGCTTTCTGTATTTGTGTGTGACCAGGTGCTTAACGTCTGCACCATCATTTGCTGCCTTCCTGTAGCAGGGAGGGCCAGCTGGGAGCTCCCACTGTGACTTCAGCATAGCTTACCAGGGAGATCTAAAAACCATGATGCAGCCTCTGGGGCTGACAAATTTGGACAAATCCAACTGAATGTTTTGAGAGGGTAGGAAAGTTTAGAAGAGGGATTTTTGAACTGCCTGGTGTGGGGACAATATTGCCTTTATTCATGGCCAGTAAAAAGAGGACAAAAAAGTACAATAAAAAGCTGATACAGAAAGATGGACCCAAAGAAAACTAAGATAAAATGTGAACATTGAAAGCAAAAGATGTAAAATACAATAGACAGTTCTAAGAATCAACAAAACAAGGAGGCTGATGTATTAGAACACTACAAAATAAAAGGCATCAGAAAGAGATAGGAGCCAAGTCCAAAATAACCAAATTACTTTTGACAAGAGACTCTGCACTGAGGCAATCACTGTCCCAACTACTTCTTTCTAGGGTGACAGAAGCAGAGTTAACCTAACACATGACTGTCAAAGAGGTATATCTGGCACTGTGAGCTGTCTTTCTTTTTTATAGAATCATAGAATCGTTTCAGCTGGAAGAGACCTTTAAGATCACTGAGTCCAGCCTTTGTCCCAGCCCTGTCAACCATTAGACCATTTCCCTAAGTGCAACATTCAATCATCTCTTAAACACTTCCAGGGACAGTGACACCAGCACCTCCCTGGCCCCTTCCAGTGCCTGACAACCCTTTCGGTAAAGAAATTCCTCCTCATATCCAGCCTGAACCTCCCCTGGTGCAACTTGAGGCTATTTGCTCTTGCTCTATTGCTTGTTACTAGGGGGAACAGACTGAGCCCCGCCTCGCTACAACTTCCTTTGAGGTAGCTGCAGACAGCGATAAGGCCTCCCCTGAGCCTTCTTTTCTCCAGGCTAAACAGCCCCAGATCCCTCAGCTGTTCCTCATATGAAACCTGCTCCAAATCCTTTACTAGCTTGGCATTCTGCCTTTGGATCCTCTCCAGTGTCTTTCTTGTAGAGATGGGCCCAAAACTGGACACAGTATTCGAGTTGCAGCCTCACCAAAGCCAAGTACAGGGGAATGATCACCTCCTTGCTCTTACTGACAACACTGTTCCTGATACAGGCCAGGATGCCATTGGCCTTCTTGGCCACCTGGGCACACTGCTGGCTTATGTTCAGCTGCTGTCAGTCAGTACTCCCAGATCCCTCTCTGCCTGACAGCTTTCCAGACACTGCTCCCCAAGCCTGTAGCACTGCTGGGGGTTGTTGTGGCTCAAGTGCAGGACCCAGCACTCGGCCTCAAACCCTTGTGGTTCTCCTTAGAACAAGGATTGTGACCCTAGTGGGTTCATGAACCACTTTGAATTTCCTCCCTCCCTGAAGATGAGACCATTCCAAGTTTGTAACTTCCACTTTGAGTACACTAATCAAAAAATAAGATGATATTTGTTGCAAAACAAAGAAGAAATCTATTAACTAGTCTCAAGATCAGATTCTTAGCTATAGGACTGGATACAAAAGATCACAAGTAAAACCCAACTTTTGCCTAATCTTGCTCTAAGTTTTCTATTTACCAATTGAATACTTTTCTAATTGTTATCTGTCATTATATGGGATTTCAAGATGTATTTGACACATTGGAGACAAAAATTAAGGTTAAGAAACATAACATGTCTCCTGAATGACACTGACAGGGATCAGTAACTTTATCTTACCTGACCCAAGAGTATGTTCATTTTGAATTCTAATCCGAGATGTCTTGGGTATCACCTCCACCCTGCTACACCTATCAATCAAAAGATATATGGACTCTCAAAAAACTGTTAGTGGCTTCTTCTTGATGATTTTTGGATGTAAAAAAGTTGTTTCCTGTTTATATTTTCCAAGTGGATGTTTATCCTCAGTCTGATCTGTTCATTAGGTATAGGTTATCAATTCACTCATGTCAAATTTCATGAGATTGATAATATATACTTTCTGTATGGTTCATGACAGTTTCACTACCATTCTGGTTTGGAATACATGACATTTATAACAATTGCTTATGAAGGGCAGGACCAGTGCATTCTGCATCAAGTCTCACAGTTATGGTCTTCATATTCCTCACAGATTTCCTTCCTATAGGACTTGGGATGGTCTTTGTCTGATCTAGATATGTAGCTAGGACGTAGTCAGCTAAAGTTCTGCAACTGGAATGAGAACATCCTCTCAGAAATAGCCATATCCATAGACTAGGGTCTGTTACAGGAGGAAATATACATTAAGCACAATAGCACATGGAGACAAGATGATATTCATGCAGATATCCAAAGGGAACCACAGAATGAAGTGTCTGAGCTGAGTACAAAAAAAGTTATCAACCTAAAATTATCTACTGCTTCAGGGGACTTGAGGGCATGGTTAATTTGTGTTTACCCTTCAGAAAAATATTGGGGTGATTCTGGAAGCCAGGCAATAGTAAAGGGGTTTTTTCTTAAAATAAAAGTGTTGAAACAACTGCAACAAGAGTAAATCACACGTGTCTGGGACAAACAAGAACAGCTCCTACAAAAGAAGATGTGTCACTGTCATCTATTTAGCACTTCAGGGATTGTAAACAAAACTGAATGGGGAAGAAGCAGCAAATATTTATATGGGCTTCTAAAGCTTTTGACAGAAGAAACTAGATCTTGAAGTCAAACAATGTCATAGACTAAATGCTGACTTGAAAAAAAGAAAGTATAAATAAAGAAACGGTTTCTAATCTCTTAACTAGATGGGACTGAAATTTACTGGTTATTCTGTCTGTCATTTTCTTAATTTATCTTGTAAAGTCTTCAAATTAGGAATATTCTTCAAAAGCACCTGGCTAATAAGATCTCCCTTTTTACTGGAATTTCCACACACTCATGGAAGTGAAATTTAGGTAACTAACTTTAACCTAAGTTTTTATAGTTACTGAACCTTTTTATGCTGGTAAGGAGAAATCTGCTCTAGCTATCAAAGTCACTCTCCTCTTTTTGGAAGTTCAGTGATGATACCTCTTAGAAGTAGGGGACAATGGGGAGCAGATGGTAAATATGAGAAGTACTGTCAATAATTAACTCAGTGAACATTAGAAAAGAAATTTCCAGGTTGATTTTAAGTCCTGAACATTAGGAGGATGACAAATGCCTAGGTTACAGCAATGTTAGAGACATCACAGTTTATCTAGGTTGTTTTGTTTTTACTGTTTCCACTAATTTAATGATTTTCAGTTTTTCAGATTGCCCTGTCTGTTTGCATCTACATTGTCCAAAGGACTTTGTGAAGAAAGTACAGAAATAGAAACTTTTCTTGTTTTTGAAATCATCCCCATTTCTAAATATGAACCGGGAGATTGGAGTGACAATTAAGCTATGTACCAATACTATGGTGTCTGATAACATATTATGCCATTTATGGTAACTGATCGTTTCAGTCCCTTCAACTTTACCATCTATCAATTCATTTGCATAAACAATAAAAACTTAAAGTTCCTAAAAGATTTTTAAAAATCTAAGACACTTGTGCTGAAGCATAATAAACCATGGACTTTAACCTCCCTGATATTTGCTGGCAAGGCCACACAGCCAAACACACAAAGTCCAGGAGGTTCCTACAGATCGTTGACAGCAACTTCCTGTTACAGGTGACTGAGAAACCAATGAGGACGGGTGTGCTGCTGGACCTGGTACTGACAAATAAGGAGGGTCTGGTTGGGTATGTGAAGGTTGGAGGGAACCTTGGCTGCAGTGATCATGAGATGGCAGAGTTCAAGATCCTGTGTAGAAAAAGGAGGACACTGAGAAGGATCTTGACCTTGGATTTCAGGCTAGATGACTTTGGCCTCTTCAAAGATCTGCTTGGAGGGATCTCATGGGATTAGATCCTAGAAGGTAGAAGTGCTCAAGTGAGCTGGTTGATCTTCAAGCACCGCTTCCTCTAAGCCCAAGATCAGTGTGGCACCACATGTAGAAACGCAGGAAAAGGAGGCAGGATGCTTCCATAGATGAACAAGGATCTGCTGAGACAACTCAGAGAGAAAGCAGCCATCTATGAGAGGTGGAAAGAGAGCCTGATTTCTTGGAAAAAGTATAGGAACTTTGCCAGAGCATGCAGGGGTGCAACCAGGAAGGTTAAAGCCCTTTTAGAATTAAACCTGGCCAGGAAAGTAAAGGAAAATAAAAAGAGTTTTTTACATCAGCAGCAAAAGAAAAATTAGAGGGAATGTAGGCCCTCTGTTGAACACAGAAGGTGTCCTGGTGACAGGGGATGCAGAGAAGGCTGAAGTACTGAATATCTTCCTTGTTTCAGTCCTTATGGCCAAGGCCAGTCCTCAGGAAGCCCAGTCCAGCAAGGATAGTAGGACTGTCTGGACAACAGAGGACTTGCCCTTGGTGGATGAGGAAGAGGTTAAAGACTTGTTGGACAAGCTTAACATTCATAAGTCTATAAGTTCATAAGTCAATGGGACCTGATGGGATGTATACAAGAGTGCTGAGGGAGCTGGCTGATGTGGTTACTAAGCCACTCTCCATCAGTTTTGAGCAATCATAGAGGACAGGCAAGATGTCTGAGGACTGGAGAAAGGCCAATGTCATGCCAGTCTTGAAAAAAGGCAAGAAGGAAGACCTGGAAAACTACAGGTCAGTCAGCCTAAATTCCATCCCTGGAAAGGTGATGGAACAACTCATCCTGAATGTTATCACTAAATATATGAAGGAAAAGATGGTTATTGGGGGAGTCAACATGGCTTCACCAAGGGGAAATCCTGTTTGACTAACCTGATAGCCTTCTATGAGTGCATAACTGGCTGGCTAGATGAGGGGAGAGCAGCGGATGTCATCTACCTTGACTTCAGTAAGGCTTTTGACACTGTCTCCCACAACATCCTCCATCAGAAAGCTCAGGCAGTGTGGCTTGGATGAGTGGATAGTGAGGTGGATCGAGAGCTGACTGAATGACAGAGCCCAGAGGGTGGTGATCAATGATACAGAATTGAGATGGAGGCCTATAGCCAGTGGAGTTCCACAGGGATTAGTTCTGGGGCCAGTGTTGTTCAATGTCTTCATCAGCAACCTGGATGAGGGGACAGAGTGTACTCTCAGTAAGTTCGCTGATGACACCAAACTGGGAGGACTGACTGATTCACCAGAGGCTGTGCTGCCATTCAGCGGGATCTCAACTGGCTTGAGAGTTGGGCAGAGAGGAACCTCATGAGGTTCAACAAGGACAAGTGCAGAGTCCTGCATCTGAGAAGGAACAACCCCATGCATCAGTACAGGCTGGGGATTGACTTACTGGAGAACAGCTCTGCAGAGAGAGACCTGGGAGTCCTGATTGATAATAAACTAAACATGAGCCAGCAATGTGCCCTGAGGAGACTGAGGGGGAATCTCGTTAACATTTATAAGTATATAAAAGAAGAATGTCAGGAGGTTGGGCATCACTGTTTTCTGTTGTGTATCTAGCAACAGGACAAGGGGTAATAGGATGAAGCTGGAACACAAAAAATTCCATTTAAACATAAGAAAAGGTTATTTTACTGTGAGGGTGATGGAGCCCTGGCACAGGCTGTCCAGGGCTGGTACAGAGTCTCCTTCCTTGGACGTCTTCAAGACCCATCTGGATGCCTTCCTGTGTGACCTGATCTAGGTGGATCTGCTTCTCTAAAGCTCCCTTCCAACCTCTACCATTCTATTATTCTACGATTCTAAACTCTGTAGTCTTTAGTGTTTCAAGCAAAGCACAAAAGTACTCACTGCACAGGAAGAGCAGGATGAGACGGGCTGTACAGCAACTACAAAGGCAAACGAAAAGTAAAGCAGAGCAAGCAGCAGTAAGTGTGAGCTGCATGAAGAGGATAAATGATAGAGGTGCCTCCAGTACTGTTATCATTAATGCAGCAAAGAGGAGAACACATATCTTGGATGTTTTACTACAAGAAACTATTCAACCAACATGCCTGAAATATTCACACCAGCCATATGACCATGTTACACTTATGAGCAATACTCACTGCAGAACAAGAGAAGTTTAACACAGTTGGGAGCATATGTTACATCTCAGTCTAAGACACATCTTAGTTGTCCCTCACTCAATAAGCCAGCCCTTGAGACAGGCTAAGACCATACTCCCAAAATGGGTAAAATATGGACAAATTGGCAAGTTGTTTTCTGCATTAATATTTTGGCTTGTCACCTCCCTCAGCAATTCACAGTAACTTTTGAAAACATACTGACTATTCTTTACACCTCTGGTTTTAACAAAGATAACATATCAGAGCTTCATGACCAAATTAAGATAAGGTGTATCTCTTTCCCTAAGGCCTCTTCCATAGCATTGTTATTGCTGATAATATTGTAAGTGTAGTGTGAAATGGCCAATTCACACATGTGCCATGTTTTGCACACTGCCTGAACCTGCTGGAACATGATTTTCGTAAGAATGATGACAGTAATAAACATCTTCTGGCAGAGGCTTGCAAAATCTGCACACATTTTACTCACGCAGTAATGGGCCATAAAACTCTTAGAGAACTGCAGGAGAAAAGCAATGTACATACACATGCATAAATTAAAAGAAGAAATGTGAACTCAGTGGAACAGTTCTTTTAGATATTTAGAAAAGGCACGTACAGCATGAGAAAACTACATTCATACTCAGTAGCACAATAGTTAGAGAAATTAGAGCATACTACTTTCTAAAACCAGATTTTATGGGCTAGCTTTCAGCAATCTAGTCTCAGCTGTTGCCTAAACTGGATCCTAGGTTTGAGTCCTCCACATGGTCTGTAGCAATGTTGCAACAGCAACTATACAGTAGAGGAAAGTCTTAAAATATACTCTCTCCTACTAATTTACCACATGGATTACCCTTGTTTTCATAGGATGACCAGGAGGGAGGATCCTCAGGATTTACCTTGCTTCACTAACCAAGCCTAAACCTTACTGGAAGCATTTCAGATTTTTTACTGCCTCTAGAGAAATGTAGAAATAATCTGCCTTTTGGGGGGAAAACCAGTCTGCTGCCAGTTAAAGCTTTCCAATTGTCTTCTCACTAGCACTAAAAATCATCAGAAATATTAGCGATCATGACTATCTCTTTGCTACATACTGCTGAGTACTTTATGTACCAAGTGTGATGACAGCTTGGGAAGTCTGATACCACAGTGTTCTCCTTTTAGTCGTGGCCCCTTCATTTGACTTGCTTTTGGAAGAGCTACAGCTAAACTGACATGGTCCTTCCAGAAGCACTGGTAATAGGAATTGCTATCATGCAAAGCTAACTTTCTGGGATAAGGAGGTATCTGACAGCATTACATTACTGACATACAGCTGGATTTCCTCCAAACCAATGTCCAATCAGAGGGATAATTAAATTGCTGTGGATTTTCTAAGCTGAGAGATGAAATTCAACTTTCATGCTACAAGGATTCCACCAGCAGATCAGGGAGGTCTTGGTAAATTGTGTGTAAAACTGATGCAAGAGTGGGGAAAAGACTTCATATTTTTTGTAAGTGAAAACTCTGATCACTTCTCTCAGTTATTCAGATTACCTACTTATACTGTCAGTGCAGCAGAGCAAGTTTTGCTTACCAAGGAACCAATTTGAAGCCTGAAATTGTAAAGTAATTGACATTCTGCATGCTGTTGCTGCTTCAAAGAGACTGGAGCACTGCAGCTCCTGGTGTTGCCAGTAGCGTGTAGCAAGTATTTCCTGCATTTGCTGAGAAGCTCTGAAAATGCAGAGAAATACTGACTGGATGATAGCCAAGGTAACTGGTGTAAAAAGCAGTTTTGTCATGAAGTTAATGAAAGCACCATCTTAAGTGCACAGAAAAACAAAAGTCTTTTTTTTTTTTCCTTTCTCATTTTACACAATTAATTTGGATCATGAAAGCTTGTACTTAAACAGGATGAGCTCTGAATTAAATCAGTACAAGCATGGGAGAAAAAAAAAAGGAGGGAAACAAAGTTTTGGCACTGAAACAAGTGCAATCGACAGGGCTTAACCACACAGCAGGCTACTCCCCATTCTCCTGTTCTGTGTTAGAGATGTGGTGTTCAGCCATGGTCTTCCTTCATTGTTTCTGAATAGGTTCTGATCCTCGCTATCTGTGACAGAATTTTGCTTTGAAAGTTTTTAACTACTAGTGACTAGCAACAGGTCAGCTAAGTAACTAATTCCTGCTGCAGAAACAAACCGAATATGTCTTCCTCAATGAAAAGTTGAGTAGGACACACATAAAAAAAGCTTTGTTACATTTTTTAACCTCTTTCTTCTTTAAGGTCAATGATATTAAAGTTCCATGCCAAAATTAACACAGAGCTCTGCTAGATGGAGGAACTCTTCCACACATTCATTTTCAGAAGTTCCTCCAGCTGCCCAGAAGCATGTGTGCCATGTTCTCACACAAACTCTCAACTTTCAACAAAATCTAGATATTTCATTATAGTTTTCTTGAGACTTGCTGTATTTAGATTTAAGTTCCATTATGACAACTGTGAAATATTTCTTTTAGAACTATAAAATATGTAGCTAGATTTTGTCTTTCAGGGCTCTTTTCAACATTATTTTTAGAGTGAAATTGGATCAACATATACTTTCCTAAGTCCAATATATTTTCTCTTAACATCTCCTGAAGGGTTTGTCTTAGTTCCACAAAGAAGTAAGAATAATTGAAAGAACTGCAACAGCTTTGCAATCATTCCAACAACTTGGATCAACTGCTATTCAGTAGTTTGGCTGCACAGGCAGCATTTCATTATTCTAATAACATTTTCCAGTCTCTTTCTTTACTGAGATGTTCTGGGAACTTAGCAATGATAAAATTATCTCAGACAGTGAACGTTTTCCCAGTGATAAGGCTTCACTTGCACTTTTCCAAAGTTTTATCTTTTTATTGCATCTTTAAAGAAAAAACATCCAAAAACTATTAGAAACCAATATCAGTTGAAAAGTAGAAATGTTGGCAACAGTCCTCCAGAGAACTTGCTTTATCTTCTATGGGGCAGAACAGCTCTGCAGTTTATGAGTTTTGCGGGTTCAGAAATAATTTCCTCAGAATCTTCACTATCCTACCCTACAAGAACAGAATTCTTTTGAGGGTACTGTGATAGGTAGTGTCATATACAGGAATTTCTCAGGAATATATGTATGAGCAAAAAGTTATCTAATGGCAAAAAAAATCCTAAAACACATTTTGAGATTTAGAAGAGAGAATTAGTTGGGTAAGACTAAAAAAAAAATCTACCTGATCATTAACTAAAATACCAGCGTAAAGAAGAAACAGATAGCTAATAACAAGGAGAAAGAAAAAACCTCACTTTGTTAATCTGATTTTTCACTATCTTCTTGTTAGTCTCTTAATATTTAGCAATAATACTATCATACATGGAGAGGCTGTCCTGGACTTCAGGAAAAGTGGGATTTTCATTCTCATGCTCCAAGCTGCTCAGTTTCTTTGTCTAGGATCCTAGAGTATTCTGTCTCCAAGTCACACTCCATTTTGTAACATAAGAAAGTTCTGTCTTACAGAATTTCCAAAAGAAAGACATATATTATTTACATCTGTAGCTACCATAAAAAAAAGCCTTCTTTTTTTTTCAGTATCTTTTTCTTCCATATTTTCAGTGCAAAGTTTCATGAATAAGCACAGACTATGAAAAAGACCCCTACCAGGAAATACCACAAGAAAGCAGGAAGGTCTTTTCATGTTAACTTACTGTTAAGCATGTTTAGTCAAAAAAAAAAAGAGAAAAAGCCCACAGGAATGCTTTTTGTTGTGGCATTCATTAAGAACAAAGGCATAAACCAGTCTCTCAGGCAGCCCACTTTGACAGATCTGAAACTCATGCAGTTTCATTAACCCTGGCTCTTGTGAATTCACCCATTGCAGTATATGTAGTGTGGTTAAAGACTATCCATCAAAATGATGATATGTTTAAAACTGGATCACAATTTCTGTAGATTAAGAGGTTCCTTTATATTATGAAGTGTTCCAAAGTATAAAATGAGAAGCACTGCCGCAAGTGGATTTGCCCTAAAGTGCTTTTAAATATACAATTTAATTGCTATCTCTACTTTATCTAATCATCACCAGAAAAAATGAATCTCAACACATTTGATAATGTTAAGAGACCTGTTGGTAATGTTTCATCTAAGTCTGAAAGCTTGTCAAAGTGCAGTATATTTGACCATTAATTTAACTACAGGAAGTTAAAATATTTTTATGTTTCGAAATTTACATGCCTAAAATAGTCACAATGAAAGTACATGCAGAAATGAACTACTTTATAAAAGTGTCTACTATGAATTTCTACAGAGGTACTAAATTGTTTAGCTAATCATTGAACAGCAAAATCAAGTAGGCTGCAAAGTACATGCACAGATGTCAAAAGTATGACAAGTGGTATTGAATAACCCGACATACTATTGCTTTGTTCAACAATGGCCAAGTTGATCTCAAAACCTTTGGCTACTCTAAACTATGTGGCATCACTGAAATTATGCCAGTGGCTATGTAGGATGAAGCCCTTAATACTGTAAAATGGTAATTTCATCTCACAGAACAAGAAATACTCCCTCCTCAGAACTGCTGGGAAAGAGAATATTTTGTCTCTAGTATGTATATAATACAGGCCTAAATTCCTTTTAAGTCATTTTTTCTACAATTTTCTGTGGGCTCAGCACCTTTGAAGGTCTAGGTAAGAACCAACAGGTAATGTAAGGCACAGGGACAAAGTGAAATTTAAACTGTGTGAATGTAGACACTATTGAAAACAGGTGATAGTATTATCTTCTTTTCACCTGTGTAATAGAAACATTTTCTATAGCTTGCTGTTGACATTAATGGATAGCATGTATGAGAAAGCCCACTCCATCTGTTCAAGAGTTTTCTTATTATTCGTCCCAGAGGTAAGAGCTGAAAGCTACAGTATTTACTTATTATGGTTGCACTGACTGAAGTATGGGAAAGTGTAAAATACAGATTTAGGAACAGGCTCCTGATAAAGAGATATACTGGGTCTAAAATACAATATGGCCTAATTCTAACACAGTTGAGTAAAAGATTTTTCTTGCCATGAGACAAATAAACACAACTATATACTGGCACTAAAACAGCCCATTTTGAAACATATGTCAAGTATTTTCTTAAGCTTCCAAACCCTGTAAATTTAAAACTATGCCTGAGGAAAAATAAAATTTACCACACATAAGTTTTGCATAGTAACTTCATAAGCCATTATTTTTTTATACATTGAGATGCTTTTCTCTGTATACAATTGTTTAAATTTTATGCCTGTATACTTGATCCTGAGAGATTTAGGGAACACTTGGACTGACTTCTGGGAGGGACCACCCTATGTCTTTATAAGAACTATCTATTGTAAATAAATAGCATGATTTGATTTTGGTTTGTTTTTGGTTTTTTTTTTTTTGCAAAACAGCAGTGAGAAGGTTCATGTTTGAAAGAAAATATTAATTATTCACTGTTGCTGAACAAAAAAATAGATCTCAAATTATAGTGATGGGCATTGATTCAGTACTTGCTCCTTGTTATTCTGGTTGTAGTGGACAAAATTTTGAAATAGGAAATGAGGTCAGATCCTGAAAAACCCAGACTGTGGTAGCTTCTTTTTGCTTACAAACCAGCCTGGAGAGTAACAAATGTTAAGCAAAGAGTAACTAATAGACATTTTTTTATCTGATGCAGAAATATTCCTTGTCCAACATTGAAGTCAGGATTCAAATGAGGTAAAACAGAGTTGCAACAGATGACCACACATCAGTCCTTGATGAATAGCACTTCAGTGAGACTGGGAGGATGCAGAGACAGTGACGAACTTTATGGTGTTTGTATGAGCAAAAAGCAATTTGAATAGGACCAAGGATAGAATTAAAACATAATCAAAAAAGCTTTTAATGAATGTATGAGTATTTGATCAAATCCCATAAAAATGAAACAGCATCAGCTGCCAGCTTCTCTCTGGCAAATCACTTGATGTGAAAACGCCAGCCTGAGGTAGCTTTGCAAACCTGAGCTGTCATACTGGCAAATCAGAGAAACACGACACTAACTCATTATTAATAATGCCTACCAATTCAAAACAGAAAATGCATAATTCCTTAAAAAAGAGGACAATATCTTACACTATAAATTCTTAGATTGTTTTTTTTTAAAAAAAAGATGTCTCCATCCTATGCTGGAGCTATTAAAATCTTTCAGTACTTTTCTTCATGGCCTCTCATGTCTATGTGATGTTTCCTTAATACTTCTCTTTCATTTTATTTTAAACATTACTTTTATTTTCAACACTGCTTCTATGACACTACATATTTCTAAGTGCTGGATTAGCTGGTTAAAGCATTAGCAGGTGATTGATTCCCATCATCATGGGACTCACTCCAAATACATTTGGTATTTAAATAGGAACTAGCCATTGACACTGTAATCCCTTGTGCCACACTTGTCCTGCAAAAGGATAACGACAAAAGGCTAGTACAGTATTTGTCAGGATACCCTCATGTCTTCTCTGTCCCCACAGGCAGTGACTGTAAATGTCTGTGACTTCAGGCAAGTTCGCGAGGTGATATTACTGTGCACATTCCCAGAGGGAGCTCTGTGAAAGGATGTTTGCATTCACGTTAAGACAGAATTCAGCTGCCTTCCACAGGCACAGACTGCCCAAGACAAAATGACTGACTGCTACATATAAAGAAAGCTTAAGGACATAAACATACTGCAGTATGTTTGGTCACAGAGTAAGGCCCTTTTCACAAGGGATTGTACAAAACAACTCAAGAGAAAGGTGGGCTGAGGCCTCATTGCTAAGTTAAACACAGTGATTATATGTTTCAAAACTTGCCAAATACATGAACTTTATTTTCTTATTTTTATTATAAAATCTTATGAAGAAGAGCTTAAATGTGAGGTTGCAGACTAATGATCTTGATCCTGATGAAGTTCTGGGTCACCTGAGGTTAAGGATAGTCAAGTTCTACAGGTATAGGTGCCATTCTTTTCCCCTTCAGAGAGCAGTTTGGTAGCTGAACCAATAAAACATCAAGTCATAGCTGACTTTGCAAGACTGAGACACATGGATCAACTCACTCAAGGGTCCCTGAACTGTCTTCTTCAGGGTCACAGTTAAAGGAGGGCTCAGCACAGCAGGATCCAGGGAGCTAGTCCAAGGCCAGCACTGTCTGCAGGGCAAACGCAAATGGATATGCACAAAAAAAACTAGGATATATCAGGAATCACTAGCTTGGGCTTCCTGCCTCCCTTTTCAGCATCACAGAAAAGGCATATGCTCATCACCTGGAGCACAGTTCACTATTTCTGAGCCAAGGTCTAAATCACTGTAACCCTCTACTTTTGCCTACCACCAGCTGCCTCTCCTTTGTACACTATCCACTATTTACCTCCCCACATGTATTCTTTAGATCCTCTGCCACTGCAGTCTCCTGTACTATTTACTGTCACTGCCAATGTAAACTCCAATGCCTCACCTCCTCCTTCAAACATCTATAACGGAGTAGTCCATCACAGAGATCAGCCTCTCAACATTTTGGAGTCTCACTACCATTACTACTTACCAACTTGTCACTCAAACACTGCTTTCTTGCTTACCTGGACACACAGCCCCTGGCCTGAGCTGATTCTCTTCAACACACACCCTGTAATATGGACATAGCTGGCACTTCCCCCTTGCAGTTAAATGCTTGTATCTGTCTATCTTACTGGTACACCTTTCTAACGTTTCTAAATACAAATGAACTCCAACTGCAGAAAACTCTTCATGAAAGCATTATGTTTACTCACAGAGTTGGACTGTTTTAGTAATACAACTACTGTTTGTAAGCAAGGCCAAAATATGGTCTTTCACAGTATCTGTGAAATCTCAATAAGCTAAACACTTTATTAAGACTAAAGAATCCCAAACATAACAAATCAAACAACCTAGCTGATAAATGACAGAAAAAACAGACATATACAGACATCTCAAATCATGCACCAAAATGCCCTTCTAGTAACCTGCTGTGCACAAGTACCAATGTGTTAAAACAGCACAACTGTACTCAGTCTTGATCCTGTAAACACTTACAAATGTATTTATATTTTATATATAAGAATTTGAAGGAAAAAATCCTTCTTGCTAAAGATGCAAGCACAGAGAGTCGGTAATGATTTTCATGATCATTTGATATTTGTTTATTATTAAGAATCATATCAATATCTGTCTTGAATCATGACTCACAATTTAGCAAAATTCTATTTTATTTCCCTGTAGAACAGAAAGGCTGATGAGAAATTGCTTAAAAGACCATCTCCCTCTGTAACCAATTCCAGACAGCTTGTATGACATTTCCCTGGGAATGCAAAGGAAAAACTGAGAAACAGAGTAAATTCACTTGGGGCCTCTCCTCCAAGCTATGAGTGAATGAATCCCTGTTTGTGGTTCTGATGCAGCCTTGGAATATGGTAAAGCTGTGGGATTAGCAGAAATCAGACATTCCTGTCTCTGTAATGAAAACTTTATTTAATATATTCAGAAGATGAAGATGCAAGTAGAGAAACATTTGAAAAACACCATTCTGTAATTTAAATCTGTCTAGTGTGGGTCTAAATATACAGTTCTGGCCATTTTCAAAGAATGTCAGCATGGGTATTTACCATGGGCACATCTGCATAAGATTATACACAGATGGAACATCTTTCTTACCTAAAAAACAAGTGTTATCATGCTTTAGATATGTTTCTGTTCTGCACTAAATGAATGTAAATGGATATTTGTGCAAACTCAATAAAGAGGCATGCTTTTGATGCAAAAGCAAAAAATAATTTCTGAATTAATACAGTAACACAAATCTGTGAAAGAAAAAAACAGTGCTTTGGAGACTGTTCTCTGAAGGACAATCAGCAAGTCATTACTTTTAAACCTCCAGAAAGTACTGTTAATACCATATACAGCTGAATACTGAATGGCATAAATGACACTACAGAGAACAAACAGTAGCATAAAAAGCCAGCATTTACCAATTAGTCAGTCTACATAAAAGCGTACACTGTGATATGGCAATTACAGAAGAAGTACTTACTACAAGGCATGTAAGCGGGATAAAGCCAAATGAAAATGCAGCGCTAGGAAGTATGAGAAAAACATTCTAATATGTGCACCTACAGAGAGTAAAATATATACCACAAGTATATAATCAAATGCTGTTTGCTTAAGACAGTGTACTGAACAGACCAAGGAAGAAGAAAACCAGGAACTAGTGCATGTAATCTGACTATGTAATAAACATAATGACTAGTGTATTTGAGATCTGCTGTTATTATCTCTAATTTGCTAGCCAGACTGTCTTTTCACTAACACATTCAGTATGTGACACTGCACTGGAAGTATGCAATGTTGCAAATCCTTTTAATGGACTTTTTGGAAGTATCTTATAAACTCAGAAACAGGGAACTTGGATTTTAATTAGCATAGCATACGTGTCATATATTTCCCACAGATTCAGACACTGGTAGGAAATTCAAGACAATATCTAGTTGAGTTAGATTTCTTTCAGTTCAACCTCTGTACCGCTGAAAATATTTGGGTCACAGAAATCAGTTTTCCCCAGGAAGCAAATAATTTCATTAAAAAAAAAAAAAAAAGCTTTAAAACCTTCCAAATACTTCCAGCTAAGAGAAAACATGTTTTGGCCATGGGTTTCAGCAAGCTAAGCCATTTTGAATTCTGCAGGCTTGGTGTGTCATTGCAAAGACACATCAGATTTGATTATGTTGTCGTGTTTCATCCCTCAGCAGTTCATTGACAGACTGCAGGCTCTTGATCCAGTTTTTGTGCTTCTTTCTAAGTTTCTCTTTGAAAGCTCCAGGGCCAAACAACTGTGGATACTGACAGCATTCATTTTCATGTGAATGAGCCCTTCACTATTTAACTGACTCTTGGACCCTGTTTCACAGAAGACAGAGGACAGGAAGAGACAGCCCATCAGCACCACACAATACTTACATTATTTGCTTCCACCAGTATTTGGCTATATGGATTCTCGATACACAAAGTCTGACATGAACTGTTAAGGGCAAGCCCCTACGTCTCAGTTAAACCAGTTGTTAAAAGCTCCTTAGGGTAAGGATTTTCAATTCTATTTAAAGCCTACTTCCATTCAGGCTTTAAATAGTATCTATTGAAATCAACCCTTCATTATGCCTGTATAGCCTATTTTAAATACTTTTGAAGTTGCAGACAGTTTACCAGCAATTAATTTTCAGATGCCTTCATATGAAGCTAATGGGGATCATCTAAACACCCAAACTGATCTCTGCCTAAGGAACATCACCCTTAATGAACTCTGATCATGCAGGTTCTCTTACACTGTGCCATTTGAGTTATATGAAATAAAAGCAACCCATGAGGACTTCAAAATTAATTTCAACGTAGTCAGGACCTAGAGTCAAAAAGTTGCAGGGGCCAGGCAACGGTCTAAATGGTTTTAGTAATGCCCGTATTCCTATTACAATTTTTAAGACACAATTTAAACTGAGTTAATGTCAGAGGTTGTTCAACATAACTTAAGGACTGATACCTTTCCTATGTTTCATTTTTTTCCAGGGAATACATGTAATGTAACTACATCTAGATTATTTTAAGCTTATTTCCACAAGGAAATAAGCTGTATACCTCCCAAAGATCTTCCATTGTGACATGCAGAAAGGAAGAGGTCAAACTTCTCTAGCTTTTCCCTAGATTTTCAGGTTGTTAAATGAGTATGGCGTCCTCATCCTAACTTCCTCTATTGATTAGTAACAGTTCCTAGGGAGATTTCTCTTCAAAAGCACTTTCAGTTTTCCTACTGTGCCTGAGTTTTAATCAGAATCTAAGAGTATGAATGCTGCTATTAAACCCCTGATAAATGGCCTTAATACATGCCACTTCAGCTTAGTATTATTATCACACTAATGTTAACATTTACGCTTATGTAACAGGATACTGTTTTGTGTCTGTTATTATAGCCACCTACATTTCTAAAAATAATTTTGCCAAAATGAAGTTTAAATTTTAAAAAATATTTTAAAATGCATTAGTTTTCTTGTTCTTCTAAAGCCATTGTGGTAAACCAAGTTATTTTCAGCTTATTTTTTGACATTCTGTGTTTCCTATTTTTTAATTCTAATAGATATCTTTATGTATTATATCAATTTGAGGCCTGCTGTATTTTGGGTTAGTAATCAAACTATCCTGGATAAAGTTAACAATAGAAATAAAGAAAAAGCACTTCTGATCAAACACCATAACTGAACTAAATTCTTAACTATGAAGAAATGTCTAGAAAGAGCCCTACAATATCTGCCCATTCCAATGAAAAGATTTAATTCAGCTACAAAGTTACATTCAGCTACTATATGACTGCCATTCCCTATGAACCAGAGGCCTACTTAAATCTCATTTCTTAACAGTATGTTTTATAGAACTGGGATATTTGTCCTTTCACCAGCATCTTTAGTATCCTGTGCAATAACATTTTCTGCCTGCTCTCCTATTAACTACACTTTCCATTTTCATTATCCTTCAGCTCAAAACACTTATCAGAAACAATTAAAAAAACAGTTGCAGAAATATATGTAGTTTAGCAAAGGAAATTCCTAGGTCTATGTCCCTGTAGTCACATCATCTAATCCTTTCCATAAAACTCCTATCTTGCTCTTTCTTGAAAGCAGTTAGATTTCTTACCCCCACTGCTGTACTTATGCCTATTTATCATACATTTGATTGTTAAAAACTTATTATCCACCTGTTCATGGCTTGTTTAAGTATGTTCATTCTTCTGCCGATATTGTATTAATCTTAAAAATCTCTTTTTTTCTGTCCATAGCTTAATAGGACTTTCCATGCAAATATATTTCTTACTTTCACCTCTTCTGCTGGCTGACGGTCAACGTGCAACTTCTACTGGCAGCTTGCTGTCACACTGACAGTAAGTTGCAGCAATTAGCCACTCTTCACTTACACTAACCATTGTAACAGAAAAGTCAAGAACTTACAACAAATCCAGAAAAGAAAGTTGCTTCATTCACAGGGCCAGAGCTGACCCACAGAGGTAGGATCCAGTCACCCTAGTGCTAAATTTTTATCACAACATACAACATACATGTCCTTATCCTTTACTGTCAGTGGGAAATGAGCAAAGATGAACTCATAAAGGATAATTTGCTTCTCATTAGTCAAACTCCTTATAAAGTTCTATCTTCTGTGTTTTGCAATATTTTTAGATGCTCATTGGCACAATTTTAAGCCAAATCCCAAAAGGACTAAAGTGTATTTGTCCCAAGGATAAAAATCTGTAGATAAATTCCAAAATACATCGTTACTCATCTAAAAGAGTCTGTTTGTGTTCCTTTTCTGTGTATTGCAATCTGATTTCTTCTAAATTTATTTTTAGGAAGTAGATGACAACTTCAGATCTCGAGATGCAAATACAGTTGTTCAGGAGACAAAAGGACCACAGAATTCTGACAGAGTTCATTATTACTGCAGAATCTTTTTTTGGTTTGATTATTTTCATTTTCAGAGCAATACAGTATTTCAAAACTTCCCAGTACACAGTCCTTGGACAATTGTGATCTCACATAAAGTCTGCGCACTGAATGACATTGGAAGTGGAACCGTATCTTACCTCCAGAAACTATTTAGAAGTCTCTTCTGAACTTAATTTCTTACCTAAATTTTAAACTATTTAATAGAAATCAAACTAATAGGGAGGAAAATGACAAGGAGGATACAGTTTTGAACCTATTTACAGTCTTGGCAATATTCATTCCTTCTGCCAGAAGTTTGGAGCTCAATGTACCTTTTTACAATTTCAATTTAACTAACCAAACCATCCAATTAGGATTCAGTAAGCTAGGATACAACATCTGGATTTGTGTATCTGGGAAGATATAAGAGTTTCTTATATGGTTCCTCCAACTCTTTCCTATATGACTGCACTATCATATAAGTTAGGTCTGAACTTTTGAATGCAGGGAGTCTGAATATATTTGAATTAATCTCAGAGAAAATGGCTTGGAATTGTGAATTCATTTGGGTAAATTGTTGGTTTCCATCTGACATACATTTCTATTCCCATTAGTAAGTATTTCACAGTACTGGGTTCTTATCCATCTGGTCTACGTATATTATGGCAATATAAATGGAAACAAGCACAGTTAAAGATTTTAAGTTTAAGTCATGTAGCACCCAATAATGGGAATGAAATCAATCTTAGAACTCACTACACGTATATATGTGTGTATATATATGTATACCTGTGTATGTATATGTATGTGTGGAAAGAAAGAGGGATATGACTGTATATGAATGTGTCCCTATGTGTGTATGTGTCGATGTATACATACATTGCCAAGCATAAATACTGAGCTGACAGGTACCTTATGCAATGTAATGATAGTATCTGTAATACCTTGTTCTTTGCAAATCCTGACAAATAACTAGAAAGCATGTTTTCTTCCTGCTTCATTAAAGATACTAGTAGTTAATGTTTATAGAATATCAATAATGCAGTTTGCAGTTCTGCATAATTAAAGACACTCTACATTAATAAAATAACTTGGAAAGAGAATGCAAAACAAGAAACATAAATCCTGATGCCTTTGGTGTAATCTTAGACAAGTTTAATTACAATGATGTTGCTGTACTATACCCTATGAAAATTTTTTCTGGTCACTTAATCCTATCAAAATATATGCCCATTTATGACATTTGTGAGGAAGAGCAAACAACATAATGGCCCACAAGTGGATACTTACTGTGTATGGATTACTAGAATACACTTTTGCAGTAGAAGTCCATAGAAATGGAGGAAGCTTTCTGACGCATAGAGCTACAATCCATTATTTTAAAGATCTTTTGATAAATGAATGAAACCAGGAAATTCAGAGACAGGAGAAAAATGCCATCTTTACAGAAGGAAAGTTTATGTCCAACAAGAAAGTTACTGAATCTGTCCCATGGAAAATGAAATAAACCAAGTTTCTGAGAGTCATCAGTGGTGATAATGAGTGATATCTTGGTATGATGTTTTGTCATTTCTTTGTGACTGTACTATTTTATTGCAGGGAACTATTACTACATACAATAGTTTATTGTACCTTTCTGGATCATTAATTTAATTACAGTTGGACAGCTCATTGTTTGTTTGGGGCTTTTGTGAGGGAAGGAGGAAAAAGAAAAACAGAGATGGCTTCTGCTCTGAATGTCTTTCTGCTTCTCTTAAAACAAAGGAAAAAAACCCAACAGGTAGTATACCTGAAAGACAGTATATATGGGCTATACTTTGCTCATGTAGAGCTCAGTCTACAGTCTCCATAAGTTGCTGACAAACAATCAAACTCTACTAAGAAAGTGCCCCAGCTCCAAGTCACACAAAGCACTATGATGGTGATAAAAAACAAAATACTGTAATAATGTCATAGTCCTTCACATGCACCACTGCCATACAGATAGTAATACAAAAAGACAAAATAGAGTGAGATGAAGTTACTATGAAGGTAGGGTTAAAAAACATGAATTAAAAATAAGCAGTTCTTTTTTACTGATGAGTAGTTGAAAGAAATTTCCTGAATTAAAAGCTGACTTTTGATAACACAATCTCATAACCCTCAAATTGTACAATAAGTTGTCTATACATGCCCATATTACTTTTATGTCCTCATTCTGACTTTCTTAATTTCCTCTTACTGTTACAATCATTTATTATATTTCATTAAGTTAGCCTTGATCCTAAGACTGAAGTTTTAAGTCTATCTGCTTGCTGCCAGTTTAAGGCTCTGGAACCCAGACTGTGTGGTCTTGAGGTAAAAACTCAAGTCTCCAGGATATTTTTATACAGTCCCACAAGGGCATCTCTCTAATTGGGACCTTTGGCCAACACCATAATGTACACATGAGCAATATCACTCGAAGCCCATGGGATGGGAGGATGTGTTGAACCCAAGGTTATCTTTCAAAGTGATTCCACAGAAGAGTCATGGTTAAACTGTGGGGTTTTTCGTCTGAGTAACTTGAAACGGTTCAACACAAAAATAAAATCTTGGAGTAATCTAAGGGTAAGTATAACAAATTCACTCTTTCTGGGCAAAGTCTCACCTTTGTAAGGCTTAAGGATTTAAAACAAACCCTTCTTAACAAAGCAAGGCATGGGAGTGGGAAGTGGAAAGTCACTGAAAAATATCAATAATTAATAACTGAGAATTATTTAGTAGATGTACTTCCATTCTGCCATATTTATTTTTATCAGCAGTGAGGATCTTAATTCTCTCTATAGGTGTGAATAGATCTGTGAGAGAAATACTATTTCTGTATTTCAGATGATATGCAAAAAGAAGAGATAAAGATAACAAAATTGCTGTTTCAGGTCAATGTGAAATTGTACCTTTTGTCAAACAAAAGGTTTTGGTTCAGTCTGTCTAACTTGAATCAACTGGAGATTAGATTGATGTTCTTTAGTAGCTAGTTTAAATGGCAGGTGTTTATCCTCTTAAATGTAGGTCAATCTTGAAATGCTGCTACTTTTGGAAAGAAAAATCTATATATTAATTTGAAAAATATTAATACAAATCTTCTATAATTTCCCTCATTTGCAATTTCCTGAAACTACACATAAAATTGGGTCAGATTTAATACTAGGTTTATTTCCCTAAGTCTCTATTTTCATTTTCCTTTCTACAATTTAATGCCTGCTGAGGAAGAAAAATCACTTAACTGTACTTATGAATGGGAAATGAAGTCATGACATCCAACATTAACTCTTCCTTGTCTGCAGACTATTCATAGGTACCCTTGCTTTCTAAAGAAATACACAACTGTGATGGAATACAAAATCCAGATTAATGAACTTTCTGTACCATGCGTAGCATTCATACTTTTTCCTGGTGTGTTCTCAACATAACGAAGCTGAAGTGATGAGAGGCTTGACAGAGAGCAGTCTGTAATTTGAGCTCTGCTCCTTGAAGCTTTCTCCCAAACTTACACATGGCTTCAAAAGCTACCTGTGTACAATCTCCAATTCTATCCCGTAGCTCTGCCAGTCTACAGTGATGCTGCTCTGTTCCAGCTTAGGTGGGTTCATCTAAAAACTCTCTTCTGTGTACTGAGTCTTTAAATTGGATGTCGAGTATACAAAATCCTGACCCTATGCCAGGAAGAAAAGGAGTATACAGTAATTAATGTTAAAGTGGACTTTCACTTTGAGTAAAAATTTAGTATAATGCATTTTTTTCCTTCATATTGATCTGTCAATATTGCTGCAAAGTGAGTAAGAGTTTTAGTGATCTACCATGCAAGTAATACAGGATGAATCTGTAAAATAGAAGTTAACTTCTTTATTGAGATTTTTTGCTTTGTTTTTTAAGCTTCCCCTGGGTGAATATGGGTAAGCAGTTGGTTTATGCTAGTGTGTTCTTGGTTTTCCTCTTTCAGCATAATCTCCTATCCAATACAAATCATGGAACTTCCATTAGCACAGCAAGGAATTTTCAAAGATGACTTTAAGGCATTTATATCTGTTACTGGAAAAACCCCACATTGTGCAAGCCTTTTGGGCTATTTACATGAAAGTAAGTCTTATGTGAATGAATTAAGTTCACAAACAGATTACAGTGAACAATACAAAGTAGAAGTTTTTTGTTGGAAAAATGGATAATACCCAAAGTATACACTCTCATTAACAGCCTTTTATATTACAAAGCTTAGCTATTTTATATCCTTGAAGCAAAGCACATATGTTTACAATACACTACTCATGAATTTATTGGTAAATGCACTTCTACAGTCAGACATTTTATACTCTCCCTATGCTTCCATTCTTGAAATGACTTAGAAGACTAATACTTTTCAGCTAGACAACCAAAGGAAAAAACTTTTGCTCAAAAAAAACATGTTGATGTTATCAAAAAGACCAAAACTTATTTCATGTTTGAACTAAAACCATGGAAGAGAACACACTCCTAATCCAGAGGCAGATGGTCTTTGTGAGATGTTTCTAATTCCTACTTTTTTATAAATGAACTCCAATAACTGCTACAATGACTCAAATTTTATATTTTCCTACGTAATCTCCAATCATCACAAACCTCAGTGTTCATTCACTGAAACAGAAAAACAGTTTGATGCTCTGGTGATGTGGAAAGAACATTCAGATGGACTACTGAAGAAATTATATAAACTTTCTGATACACAGAAAAACAGAGTGAAGAACAGAGATCTTCAGCAAATTATTTAATCCCACCCAATCTTTCAGTCTGTAAAGTCCTGGTTTTCACCTGTTTTTCATTTCAGAGTTTGTAAAGTGCTGTAACAGTATAATATATTCTAAGATATAACATAAGTAATTAATTAAATTGTATTTATCTGTCATGGTAAAATTCATCAGAATCCATTTTACATATTTTTCATCCCCTAATCGTTTACTCTTTATTGCTGGAAAGTAGTATTTACTATACTACAGAGAGAGATGAGAGGAAAGTGAAAATTGACAGAGTTGATTCAATGAAGCAGAACATATCAAAGTATCTGAAAAATACATTAAACAGTGAAGTCTGATCTAGCAAACCACAAAACGTTGAATGTTTCACATGGGCCACAGCTAATTTAATGAAATTGTATTTCAGTAATGTAACATTTGTTTAGAACATGAACACCACAACAACTTACCAGTTCAATCCATCTCATTCTTTGTTTTCTTTTTCTCTCCACTTCTTTTATCCCCAGCATTTCCTACATGCCATCTAAATATATGTTTCTTACACAAATAAGGTACTTCTTTAGAGAAAATGCTTGTGAAGTGCTCTATGGCCACAAATGTCAAAGAACTTTACAAAGGAAAGCAAATGTTTTTAGTGTTCTGATTACATAGAAGGAGTAAACACAGCAGGCAGAGGTTAACTGATCAAAGTAAAAAGCCACACAGCCAGCCAACATCACCATGAGTAAGAGAGACGATATTGTGCAACCTAAGACAGTGACATCCATAGAGCTCCTCTTAATCACTGAAAAAGCCTCATTCAACATTGTAGTAAAAGGGGAGCTCACCTGAGGAAAACTCAGGTAGTGCTATGGAGGTACAGATCTGCATTGTAACATTGCCCCCAGTGAGACAAGCAGATATCATGCCTACCTCCCATGATGTGACACAAGGAACTGTGCTGTTCCACAACATCTAGCTAGACTGAACTGCATCTGGCCTTGTTTTAAGCTTCAAAAATGCCCCAAATGAGCATTAATCACTCTTAGAGTCTTATTAATATTGATAATATTTGTCAAAGTGTTTCCAAATTCATAGACTTCCTATGGGAAATATAACTATTCCCCAACATGCACAGACTAAAAATTGTTTGCTCACTTGAGGATTCAACTAACTGAAATGATATCATGTCATAGAAATGTAATATATTAAAAGCAGTAATGCTTCCCCTTGATCGTATCTCTATTTGAAAATTAAGTGTTACCAGCACTAGAAAAAAACTCCTGAAATTACAATATATCATATTACAATCTAGTCCTTCAGGATTTTACCTCTATTACATCTCTCAGTAGTTTTTTCCACAGTGAATTGATTCGCATGACACACATAGTGCTAGGGAATTCACCTCTTCCTGACATTAGAAGCACCAGTAGCAGTGATGCTGGAAGTGAAATCAAGGAGAACTGCACTCTTGACAGGCAGAAGTGAGATTTTGAATGTCTGAGCAGGCTTATTCTCACTCAAAGTATCTATACAAACATAGGAAAGTATTAGTAATTTACTTTTCCTTAAATTAAAATAAGAAACAGACAGTCTAAAGTAGCCTAGACCATCCTGATACCAAGTACCACATCAGCTATTCCTTTCTATTGAAGGGAAATCTCAAATTTGTCTCGAACTGGGTACACTGCACTGAAAAGGATACATTGCATGGCTCAAAACACTAACATCAAATGTAAGACAGAGTGGAAATATGTCTTTGGATCCCTTCCATGAAGTCTCATGCACCTAATACAATATTCTGTCCTAAAACCATGAGGATAAAAACGCAGCATTAGAATTCTGAGCTGGATCTTTCTCAAGGGTGAATCCTTCTTCTCGCTTAAGCACTGCATTACCTGAAAGTTTAGCCCTATCCTGATCTAATAACCGATGTTGCATTGTTTGGAATTCTGTCACAAATCTGTACAATTCTTTGCCAATTCTTGCTCTTCTCCATGCATGGCATGTCAGGCTGATGAAGGAAGGCTTGTATACTGGGAAAAGATTTTAATTAATTGCAAGATTAAAGTATTGTCATGAAACAGATGAATAGTTCTCATGAGGCTTCCAAAGCAGCAGTGTCAAGCAGAAGCTTTCGTACCTTCAGTGCTTCTGCTCAGTTTCCAACAAACACAACCCTTCGGTGCATCCTGCTTGTACTGTTACCAGCCAGCATCCTGTAAAAACTACTGTGCAGGCTGCAAGCAGAATCTTAACCTGGACCTTTTCTCCATGCATCATGACAAGAAACAATCTAGTATTTTTCATTTAAAGCTACAGTACACTTGAAAATCTGATTATAAACAATATCCAGAAATACTGAATTACAGTACATTTAGTTACATTGTAATAATGTTAAGAATTTTTAATTATCATTTTTTACACTCTTCTGAATCTATGTCCTTTTCTTTACCATATGCATTTTTATCTTTTTTTTTTTTTTTTTACATCCACCTACTTTATGTGTTTTATTACTGGATGTATAATTCCATTGGATGGCAAAGAATATTCCAAAGAAACTGAAATCATTACACAACTGTGTGAAAGAAGATGCTGATGAGAAGGAAGAAATTTCAGTAGTTGGATGGGGAGCAGAGGATCTGATTATTTGTTGCTTGATATTTTTGTCAAAGGGGTGAGGAAGGTTGTATTAGCATCTTCCTTCAATATTTTGAGCAGAAAGATAATGACATTGAATTCATATCAAACAGTTTAACTTAGCATTTCCTGTCTATCATATATAAGCTTGACAAAATAAGTGGTACCAATAGAACCTATATTTATTTTTCTTTTAATTGTCTCAAAAAAGTCAGAGAAGCTCTTTGACTGGGCATTTCTGCTAAATGTCTCAGCTCTGAAATAGTTAACAGCAGAGCTGGTGTTAGGCTTTCTTCAGAAGCAGCACCCATTGCCATGAAGGGGGCAGCACACAGGATCATTTTCTGGAAGCTATTGTTTCAAGCTGTCTGCAGATGCAGACAGACATCAACACGTCTACTTAGGTTCATCTGACATTTTGAAGGTTATCTTTGTAACCATAAGGGCTAGAGGCTTAATTACTTTTGCAATGAAAGCTTAGATTCTAAAGCACTATTATATGGCACATTCAGAACTAACTATAATTATGTAGCAATTTAAGTGACTGCATAATCACATTATACATTGGTCCTTTACAAGATGCTAAATGTGTGTCTAAGGTTGGGTAACAAAAGGGGTGGTGTCTCTACGTACAGGTATATGCATCCCCCCTCAACATACATTAGAAATAGCACAGGACCAGGGAGCTAAAGCCTACGTTTTTCAGTGAACACGTACAAGTACACAGAGCTAAACTTGCAGATCAGGATGTCTCCTGTGTATTTTAATGTGAAAGCTAAACTTCCTATTATTACAGCATTTCCTAGGGTATTTAACAGAAACCGCTTCTGAGACTCGTTCTTTGGAAACCTGGCAAGGCTCAAGAGGGCTCTTCAGCTGTTTCATGACAATACTGTAATTGTGCAATTAATTAAATCCTCTCCTCAAAATAAAACTTCAGCATGTTTCCCAGCTGCTGAGTTTCCAAAGTCTACTAGAAGACTTTGCCCAGCCTGTCTGCTGGACTCCCAAGCCCTCAGGAAAACTTTCTCACCTCTTCCTACAAAGAACTTGAAGTCCGAAACAACAGCTTAAAGTCAGCCAAAGGAATGTAGATCACACATGTGTTCTCTACCAACCTCCCCCATCATCAGTGACACAGACCTCCTCAGCATTCAGAAGACAACTGCTAAGATGCACGAACTCCACGGCTGGTCAAAGCAGCACTATGGTCAACTTGTACTTGTGAAAACCATGAGAATTTTCCACAGCCCCCAGGTGTCCCTGAATTTTGCCCTGTCATGCAAACCAAAGCACAGTAAATGGAGACAATCAGGAAATTCCCTTCGAAAACACATCTCTTATTCAAGCTGATATGCTAATATAGGTTCACCCATTTAAATGCTAATGTCTGGGGCCAGAGTTAGGTCCTATGCCTACATAGCACTTAGTGTACTACTTCATGAGTACCACAGTACAAGTAAGCAAATATTAATAAGACAAAGAGAGATCAAATCAGGTTTACTGCAGAATAAAGGCACCGCTTCCCAAACAGTAAATAATACAGTTTAATCTAAATTGAAGCCTTCAACTTCTGCTCTAGGAATATTTTTCCTAAGATTTTTTTTTCTCAGACTTGATCATGATCTAATATACATGTGTTGTGCTTATGGACACAACAAAAAATGAAAAGTTAAAATTTTAGCATTTTTACATAAATGAAGAGGGACGTAGAACAGAAACCGTTGGACAACCATGTTCTGAGAAGTTCCTAATGCTCTTGGTAGATGAGGAAACACTACTGAATTTAAAAGCTATCATCTCAATATTCCCTTAGTATCAATCTAAACATTCCAAAAGGAATAAGGTTTGATGTTCAATAAGCCACACTTCCTAACTGTGTTAAATGGATTATAAGGATCAGCCACACACATCCCTTATATGAGCCCACAATCTTTCCTTTTTCTTAATATTATTTTCTAAAATTAGTAACCATAGCTCTGCATATCTTCAGAAATCCTAAAAACAAAAATTAAATTCCTTTGTCTTAAGTTGGAATACAGGAAAACATGGACCAAGGAACACTTGTTCTTTTAATTCTTGTATGCATTGTTTTGCTCTGTAAAACCAAGTTTACTCCTACATTCTTATGCAGCAGTGATAAAATTAACGCAATCATTTACAATATTTAATAAGTAGGGGGTTTAAATCTACTTTTTAACTAAAAAAAAATTAAATACCATTAAATTTATAAGCTACTTTCCTCAACTGGATAGTAATTTCTTTCTTAAATTGGATATACTTTTAGGCTTTAACTTTTCATTTACTCATAAAAATAACTACCTAAAGAGAGAGTGATGCAAATCATTCTTTACCAAAACATTGTGTAAGGTATGATTCTCTCAAACTACACAAATTTTAACTAAATATAAGCAAATTGTTACACAGACTTTAAAAAAATATAGTTGCATGTAAAATTGAATAGAAGTTCAAATTTTTGCCAGTTGTCACCTCCTGGCTTGGACTGATTAATCCTGCTATAATATTAGCAGAACAATTATAATAGCAGAAGAGAGTCATGTAAAAGATTGAGAGGAACATCATCAAAGGAGGCTTATATGCAAGATAAGGTGGAAAGTTTCTAAAGTTTTGTGTGCTCTGATCATTTACCAGTATTCATAAATCTTTTAACATTTTTTTTCCAGCTCTTTTTTATGTATTCAATTAATTTCAACAAAATGAGTTCTAAAAACTTCACAGGCATTAGGAGGATGCAGGGGTACTGTGACTGAAGCATCTTCAGGGAGAGGAACACTTCCCCAGGATGCTCAGTGTGCAGGTGTAGAACTACCAGACTTTTTGGTGAAGCCATACTACTTTCTTTGATCTTCAGTTTTCTTATATATGTAGTAGGATGCACGACTTCAGCGAGCACTCATTTTTCTTTTATGGTGAAAGATGGGCATTAAAATAAAACACAGGTCAAAACACTTTAAACAACTGTGTATTTCACCAGATATGATATTAGTATTATTACATGTCCTTATAGATGCAACAGTCCTTTTCTGGAGGACAAGGCACTTCTCTTTTATTCATAGATTGCCCTATTAAAGAGGTATGATTTTCTTCCTCATTGAATGAGACAGATTCTGGACATTAGTTCTCAT
The DNA here is from genome assembly GCF_028858725.1 of Colius striatus. Classification (NCBI taxonomy): domain Eukaryota; kingdom Metazoa; phylum Chordata; class Aves; order Coliiformes; family Coliidae; genus Colius; species Colius striatus. The sequence continues at coordinate 16,152,987 of NC_084768.1, forward strand.
ACATCATAGAATCCACCACAGCAGTTTCACAACGTATGGTTTGTTATCAGCAGTAGCTGAAGGAAAGGTTATTGGGAAAAGTAAGAAAAATCACAAGATTTCAGCTTTACAAGAATCCTTCTAAAGCACATTTAGTGACCGTAAAAATACTCAATTTGTGCTTGAAAATACAAACAAACCTACATACACAACATTGAAAACAAACTCCTTACTTCTAAGTCAAATGTTAGGTTGTGGAATTTACTTTCTTCTATGTGGGGGTGAAAGGGAGTGAAGGTTTTCATACTTCCACCTTGGAAAAACTAAGCCCTAATGTGACCTAAAATGTAAGTATTAAGAACGGGTAGAAGAATGGATGACTAATGCGAATGAGGAAATTGAGCATATGTACCCTCTACCAAAACTAAGGTAATTCCTTTGGGAAAGTTTTGTCTTTGGGGCAAAATTACATAAGCCTGAGAAGCGGAAATACCCCAAACATGCTCCAAACAAGCTGTGTAATGGAACTGCATATCCCTATGGCTCTATTGTATAGGAAAAAAAACAGAGGAGACCTGTTCCTTATTTTCTTTGCTTCACAAAATCTCTGCTAATAGAACTCCACAATGCGAGGAATTGGAGCAGGTGACAAAATAACCAGGGATGCTGATTCCCAGGTGAGACACTGGTCATTGCAGTAGCTGTCAGTCTAATCCAAACAAACTTGTTTTGCATCTCTGCTGAATGAAACCTTAGATATCCATGCTTAATGAGCATGATTTGGTGATGTATGATCTGATCATAGAATCATAGAGTCATAGAATAGTAGGGATTGGAAGGGACCTTTAGAGATCATCAAGTCCAACCCCCCTGCAGAAACAGGTTCACCTAGATCAGGTCGCAATTTACTTGATCATATCAAGTAAATTGCTTGTATACACTAATATTAATAGAAAGAAAACAAAAATCACAGAATCTTAAGGGTTGGAAGGGACCTCAAAAGATCATCTAAGTCTAAATCCCCTGCCTGAGCAGGACCACCTAGAGTAGGTCACACAGGAACAGGTGAATTTTTAATGTCTCCAGAGAAGGAGATTCAACAACCCATCCAGGCATCCTGTTCCAGGACTCCATTATCCTCACAGTGAAGAAATTCTTCTTTCTATTTCTTTGGAACCTCTTCTGTTCCAGTTTATACCCATTGCCCCTTGAACTATCATTGGACATCATTAAGAAGAGCCTGGCTTCATCCTCCTGACACTCACCTTTACAAATTTGTAAACATTAATGAGGTCACTCCTCAGTCTCCTCTCCTCCAAGCTAAAGAGCCCCAACTCCCTCAGCCTTTCATCATAAGGGAGATGCTTCACTCCATCATCTTTGTGGCCCTACACTGAACTCTTTCCAGCAGCTCCTGTCCTTGAGCTGAAGGGCCCAGAACTGGACACAATATTCCAGATGTGGTCTCACGAGGGCAGAGGAGAGGGGGAGGAGAACCTCTCTCCACCTGCTGCCCATACCCCTCTAATACACCCCAGGATGCCATTGACCTTCTTGACCATGAGGGCACATTGCTGGCTCATGCTCATCCTGCTGTCCACCAAGACCCCCAGGTCTCTTTCCACTACACTTCTCTCTAACCGTTCATTCCCCAACCTGCACTGGTACATGGGACTATTCTTTCTCAGAAGCAAAACTCTACACTTGCACTTGCTGAATTTCATTAGATTTCTCCCCACTCAACTCTCCAGACTGTCCAGGTCTCACTGAATGGCAGCACAGCCTTCTGGTGTGTCAGCCACTGCCCCCAGTTAAGTATCATCAGTAAACTTGCTGACAATGTCCTCTGTTCCCTCAGCAAGGTCATTAATGAGTATATTGAACAGTACCAGTCCGAGCACTGACCCCTGAGGGACTACACTAGACACAGGCCTCCAACTAGACCCTGCCCCATTGATCACAACTCTCTGCCTTCTTCCCTTCAACCAGTTAACATCCACCTCACTACCTGATCATCCAGCCCACACCTTCTCAGTTTTGCTGCCAGGATGCTGTGGGAGATGGTGTCAAATGCTTTATTGAAATCAAAATAAACCACATCCACTGCACTACCATCATCTATCCACCTAGTTATATCTTCATAAAAGGATATCAAGTTGGTCAAACATGACTTCTCTTTCGTAAAACCATGTTAACTGCTCCCAATGACCCTCTCGTCCTTTAAATGCCTGGAGACAGCGCCCAGGATAAGTTGTTCCATCACCTTTCCAGGGACAGAGGTGAGACTGACCAGTCTGCAGTTACCCAGCTCCTCTTTCTTGCCCTTTTTGTCATTTGCTTTCCTCCAGTCCTCAGGCACCTCTCCTGTTTTCCACGACTTACTGAAGATGATGGAGAGTGGTTTAGCAATGACTAGCTCCCTCAGCACCTGCAGGTGCATCCCATCAGGGCCCATGGATTTATGTAGATCCAGATTGCTCATTTGATCCTTAACCCAGTTCTCATCAACCAAACCAAACACCTTTTTTAACCTGACTTCCTCTGGAGTCAGGGGCTCCTGAGGACAGTATCCTGCAGTATAGACAGAGGCAAAGAAGGCATTCAGTAACTGTCGTCTCTGTATCCTCTGTCACCAGGGCACCCATCTCATTCAACAGTGGGCCTACATTGCCTCTAGCGTTAGTTTTATCTGCAATGTATTTGAAGAAGCGCTTCTTGTTGTCCTTGTCCTCCCTTGCAAGGCACAACTCCAACGAGGCTTTAGCTTTTCTAGTTGCCTCCCTACATCCTCTGGCAACAGCCTTATATTCATCTCAAACGTCCATCTCTTCCTTCCATGATCTATAAACTCTCTTCTTCCACTTGAGTTTGCCCAATAGTTCTCTGTTTAACCATGGAGGTATCCTGGCTCCCTTGCTTGATTTCTTACCCACTGGAGTGCTCTGATCTTGAGCCTGGAAAAAGTGATCTACTATCTTGGGCCCCTTTCTCCTCTAATACCCTGTCCCATGAGATATCCCCTCTAGTAATTGCTTGAAAAGGCCAAAGTCGACCCCGCTAAAGTCCAGGACTGGGATCCTGCTTGGTACTTTGTTCCTACCACACAAGATCCCTAACTCCACCATCTCGTGGCCATTGCAGCCAAGGTTGTCCTCAACCTTCACTGCTTTAACCAGATCCTGCTTCTTTGTGAGTACAAGATCCATTAGTGCTCCACTCCTAGTTGGCACATCAGCCATTTGCATCAGGAAGTTATCATCAATACACTGAAGGAACCGCTTGGACTGTAAGTGACTAGCTGTGTAGGCCTTTCAGCAGATGTCTGGGTAGTTGAAATACCCCATGAGAATCAGGGCCTGTGATTTTGAGGCTGCTCCCAGCTGCCTGTAGAAGGCCTCATCAGCTTCCCCATCCTGAACAGATGGCCTGTAATAGACACCCACAAGTGTCACACATACTAGCCTGCCCGTTAGTAGCAGGATGTAATACAAAAGACTCGACTTCTATAATTCTGGGACTTCAATTACAATGAATGTAATATGTGGGAATCCTAAATTACTACATTATTAGGAACTTTAACACAACCTGCAATCTGACTAGATAGTATTCTAATTTATGACTTTTCAGACTACAAGGAAACAATAAAGCCCATTTCAAGAAAATTGCAGTTAGAAAGTAGCTGGAGATGAAGTAAATAATCCAATTCCAGAGTTTTAAGAAGAACAAGAAATCATACAGGTTTAGCAGCCTAAGACATTCCTCTCAAATTACTTTAGAAGGAGGTTCTGTCAGGAGCATCTCCTCAATTCCAGTAGATTTTGCAACTGCTACCTAAAAGGTGCCAAATGAGTATATGACAGGAATGCATTACTAGCAGTCCAGGTGGCAAGAAGCAAAAGAGAATGGGAAAGCAGCTGTCCTAGTGGTGGAAAAACTCGTGTAAAACCTTTTGAAGGCAAAAGAGGTGGGTATCAACATGTCTTTGAGAGAAATGTATAGCCCTGTTACAGACCTAATGGAACTACCAGCTACTTTAAAAAAAGGGAACAGACCAACAAAACCAATTATCCATGCAGTAATAGAATGGAATTGCTGCAGCTCTTATGATATTACAGTCTTTTCCACCTAGCAATGCAGGTTTTTTATCAGCACTAACATCTGAACATTTGAAGAATATGATCTCGTCTGATATCTATCTGGAATACGAGATGAAGGAAAGCTGCCTTTGGATGTAAGGCGATCAGCTTATCCTAGGATATCCAGTAACAGTCGTGGTCTTGGAAGGTAAATCATTACGAACATTAAGCACTGCTACTGAAATGGTTTTGTTTGGGTAAAAAGCTATCCCGATAACATTGGCAACATCTTGTCTGGTCTTTCTCAGCAACCTGGAAAAAGGAGGAACTAGTATCAGCAAGTAACAGAGCTAAGGGACAGTGAATAAAGCTTCTGACAATGCTTCTGGGACTTGAAGGAAAATTCAAGACAGGAAAAACATAGGGAAAAAGACAACCTAGTGTGTAGCGTTTCTCAGTCCCCCACCTTTTTCATGAATCTTATCAGCTGCCTCCCCTTTAAACAAGGGCTTCTGTGGACTTCAGGATGAAGGCAAAAAATAAGTTGAAGATCGTGAGGAATGCCCTTTATAACTACTACAGTAACTTTCCCTACATAAGCCAGGCATATTGCTCAATATCTGTAGTACAGTTTTAAAAGGACTTCCTAAAACTAAACTTACAGTCAAGGTAACTTGCTAATTTAGACTTGAAAGATATGTTATGTCTCCAACTTAAACTTCCACTTTTGCAACTAGCTACTCAAAAATTTCATTCTTGTAAATTCCAGATTATGTACTTTGCAAAAGTTCAGAGCAACTAAAACATGCCACTACCCAGAAAAAAAGCTTGAGTGCTTCACCCGAGTTTACTCTGTATAAAAAAATGGGTTTTTCTGCATCAATATGATTTTTTTTTTTTCTAGTTAAAAGGTCAGCAAACATACAGGATACTCTGTCCAGTGACACTGAACTACATAGACATACCTTTCTTGGAAGATACAGAACTGACTCATAAGGTGTCTCATTTAACAGTGTTCAGTGAACCGGAAATATTGGTTTGTTAACTGATGGATATTGACAATTTTACAAATGCCCATGACCATGTAGTTTCACAACAGCCCACATTTACACAGTATTACTCACTTGCAGCAACATGCTCCGTAACAGCCCTTTGTCTCTTCCTTTGCTCCTCTCAATGAGCTGTAAATCATGTCATTAAACAAGTGCTTCCAGAGTACAGTCATCTGTCATGATCCAGTGAAGATACCAGTTATAATGTGGGCACTTAATCTGTCAGAGCTTGTGGTGATGCATTCTAGAGCAAAGGATCACCACGTTTTCCTGCCCATATGTATTCAGTGACAGAAGTTAAATGATAATGTGACTTAATTCCTTAATCATGGGAATATATGTGACCATTACAGGGATTATTCTTCAAAAAACAGGGCGTTATTCTCAAATTACTTTCCTCCTTCACCATGAAGCCTATTTAATTTATTTTCAAATTATAATTCTGACATTTCACATGTTCGGATTAGACTATTGATGGTTTTTTTACTGTAAGCAATATAGATTCTTTAAAAACAGCATTTTCTGAATTTAATTTTGTGATATGATATGCAAGCTTGCAAATGACAAGTGGTCCAGATATTTTTCACACCTAGACTTGGTGATATAAGCACATTGGACAATTCCCTGGAAATAAAGAAAACTATGCCAGCAGTGATCTTCCAGAGACTCATACTCCTACCTCTCAGGTCCTGACGTAGAGGGGAAGGAAGTCTGTCAAAAGCATCAGTTCAGATGAAGCTCCTATTTAGATGGGAACCACACGGACGGTGGATTGAAAAGCAACATTAAAGAGTTCTTGACTTTCATCTCCTGCTGTCCCATTAACCTGAGTTTTGTCAAGCCCACACATTTCAGTTAAAAAAAGGAAAATTAGATGCTCGAATAAGCATAAATTGCATCTGTTCCACAGTACAGTCTTAGTGAATTGTGCTAAAGTAAAATGATGTTAAGTGACAGTGTAACCAGTGATAATATTTTAACTACTGTTATACTTTAAAACTGTGCTCTGAACATTAGATATTCTGCTATGAAACATGCACAGCTGTTTTTTATTATGAACTCTGTTGGAAGATAAAATAACTTACAGTATTTGGATTTATAAGCAATAATTTGAAATAAGGTGCAAAAAAAATGTTTCCATTCAAATAATATTTGGTATAATTCTTAATTTTGTTCTACAAGCCACTACAAGGTGTAAAAAAGAATATGTACCAATTATAGTAGAAACTGGGATTGAGGGAAGGGAGGTAAGGAATATTTAATGATATTAAATTAATTTGATTTTCAGAATCTTAGACCTATAAAATCTTATGCACTGTGGAATTAAACTGGAAATGCTAGAGAGTGGCTATAGACTAAGACATCCAGCTAGGATTGATCAATATAGAGTACTTCTTTCAAATAACACTATAAAAACAAAAATCTACTAAAAAATCTACTTAAAATATTTTAAATAATGATAATTACTAAAAAATCAAAGCAAAAATAAGCATTGCACACAGATCTTTTATGCTACACTCATCATAACAGTTACTAGAGAGTCTAGAGGTGTACTAAATTAATTCTGTAGAGACAGTGATATTTTCAGATATTCCTCTGGCAAACAATGAGTGTATATTGTTGTTGTTGCTGGAAGTTCTCATTAAAACAGTTTGTGTAAAGATACAATCCTTGCAAAATAAGAATTCTACTTTGTTACAAACTATAATAATTCCCATCAAAATATTGGAGTGTTTCAATAGATCTGAACTGTGCTTTCAAAAAAGTAGAAGTATTTCCCCCAGAATTCAACGTGCAATTGATATTGCTTGTGGCTAATACTGAACTTAGTAAATATTTCTGATTAATAAAAAAATAACCCAATAAATAAACACACCTTTGCTTTTGGTATTTTTAAGATGTAGTATCTTATTTAAAAAATAAACACTGAAAATATTTACTTAATTTGAATTAAATCTGAGTATACATATGTAAGAAAACAGAAGAAAACAAAAAATAAGTTCATTAATTCATTGTGACTGAAAATGAAATTCTGGGGTTTCTGTATAGATGAAAAAATTCAATTACTTTTAAGATGACCATGACCAAAATTATTTTCAAGTTCTTAATTCAGCTATGAAACTAGAGAGTAACCATTTGTACTATTCACTTTGGGGGGCTTAGTTACTGATTTTAACTGTTTCTAATTCCCACGATGTTATGTAACTTAGTGCTGAGGTTCTTCAAATTATATTTTGAATTATCTAATTGTGTTCTGAGTCAATCAAATTGAGAGAAGACAAAAGAATTCCAACCTATGTTAGGGATTTTCCAGATGAACTTCTTAATTTCAGTTAGTTCCTCCATGCAAAGGTCTACAATTATTTTTTTTTTCTGTGTTAGAAATGATCCAAGCACATGGCTTTTATAACTCATCCATCTGACCAAACTGGAGGTGCAGTCTTCACATTTGGAAATCTGTCATATTTTCTACATATATTTTCTGCAAAGGTGAAAAGTATGGCACACACTGTGGATGTGTGGTGCTCTCTGCTTTGGCGCAGATTTACCCAGGCTAACACCAGCCACATGAAAGTGAAGCACCTGATCTAAGCAAGTCACATATGTCTCCTCTGTGAAAAAATGGAAAAAGCAAACATCTTTGGAGGAGCAGGCAAGCGATAACAAACGATCAACAGAATGACCCTTTCAATGTGTCTTCCTCTCTTCACTAACCACAAAAGGTGCCTCAGTGACAAACTTTGCTTTAGTGCTGCCTTTAGTCCCTTCCAATCCCTACCATTCTGTGATTCTGTGAAGGACAGGTAATGTGAATCTCATCCTAAGCATCTGAATCAAATCCACAGAGGATGGCAGTGGAGTTTGGAAAGGTAACTGCAGAAGTTAAAATGCAACTTCAAAGCAGTTGGCATTCTCCCGAAGCTTGTGTGTTTCTGGTTTTTTCATTCTGTCCATCTGCAAATCAATAGTTATAATTTAAAGCATTTTAATAAATACTTCCAAGGCTGCATGGTTTTTATTATATAGAATCAAAGACATTTCACCATTAGAACAGTTCAGCTACATCATAATTGCCATGGCCATAGATTTCTTTTCAACAAACAGGCCTTTGCCTTGTGTGAATCATTGGCATAGTGTACTTGAAATCTGCAACAAGCATCCACACATGCTGTTGATTTAGATAAAAGAAACCCACTGGCACAGTTTGGATGACTGCTAAGCAATATGTACCTCACGTGATGTCTTTTAATAGAAAGAGCACTCCCCAGTACATGCACACAGAGCAGGTATAAAATTAGAGACACATTTGGGCTGAAAAACTAGACTATAATCAGAGTTCACTAAACTTCAGACATGAAATCCCAACTTCAAGACCCCACAGTCTTCTTCATTTCTCCATATATTTGCCCTGACAGTCCATATACTCAGTTATCAGAGAATCTAAACAGTGATTAGACATCAATATAGCTTCGGGATTTCATGTACATTTTCATGAACATCAGTGAACGATACTTCTGAACAAATATCTTCTCTGTGATTTATCCAGTTCTCCGTCTCTAATTTCTAGGCAAATTATTTTTACTTTATTTTGTCTTAAACACAGCCAGGCAGAATTAGAAGACTTATATGACAGCTTGTTCTGTGAGCCAGCAAATCTCTACAAATTCAGGTACAAAGGAAGGAAATGTAAAGAGTTAGTTGGAATAAAACAGACTAACCTTTGGAATTTTTAACTCAGATATGTCATGTCTTTCACAGAAATGCTTCTCATGAATTCAAACAAGAAAGTCTGGTACCATGCCTGACAGATGAGAACCATGCTGAAACCCCAGACTGACTATCTTAATTGGGCTAGAGAAGTGACAGTCGGAAAGTGGGATATGTGATTCACCTTCTACCCATATTAGCTGACGTAAGATTAAAATCTGAGAGTTAAGGAGTATGTATTTGTTTCAGAGCAAATGGCAAGAATTCTCTGTGTCACCTACTACCAAAGGACACACCTAACTTTCTCCAGTTCATTCCATCATGATGCCCTCTGTGCAGGAACTGTGAACAGACAAAATAACTGTTCAGAGGGAATGTCGAAAAATTATCTATTGGCTATCACTGCCACGCTGGGGCAGCTTATAAATGAAGACCTCATGAAATCAAAGGAATGTTTTGGCATATGATATATGCATCTAATTTTAAAAGGGAGGAAGTTCTTGTTTGTTACTTAAACCAGTTCTGTAACATAAAAGTGAAATTAGAAATACTGTTGTTAGGGGGTTTGCTCTCTTTGAAAGTAATTTTCAAAGCCAAGTTTTAGAGAAAAATCTGCCCTTCATTTCTTCCAGATGCAATTGTTTTCTCCTCAGGCTGCTACTGTCAATATTTTTTGCCTCTGCCTTTTCAGCTACCCAGTTGGGGTCTCTCAAGTCCTGCAAATATGCCTCTTAGAGTACTTTATATGTCAGGTTCTCCTAATACTTTCTCAAAAATATTCAAGACATTGTACATTTTTCAGTCCCCATAGTTGCATGTCCATTGTCATACAACTATGTTGTCTATTCTTATTCATCTGTTCACGATACTTATGCAGAGTCCACCTTCTTACTAATTCAAGGCTACATTCTCCTATCTTTGGCTAGGACAAAGATTGGGTAAATATTGTAAATTAGTATCTACTTTACTTCCAAGTTGAGTATTTCTTCCTATTATCAGTGTCCAACAGATTCATTTCATTTGACTCTCTTATTCTGAGTATTTTGGGATTTTGGTCCTTTCTTCTAAGGGCATTGCTTATTATTGTGAAACTAATTTTTCTCTTCTTTTACCTCACTTTGGTATTTTAGAGAATTTTCTTCTAGCCTTTTCCTTCACTATCCTTCTATAGATTTTCTTTGGGTTTTGACTCCTTTTTCTCATTCTGTTCTTGAATTTCATTTTATTACAGTTATTTCAATTTATCTCCCCTTAATTCCTTTCCAAATAGATCATATCTCAAAAAAAAAAAAAAACCCCTCAAAAACCAAAACAAAAAAGCCACTAAAAACAAAAGCCCAGGAAAATATCAGGAAATACTAGCTGTGCAGTTTCTAATCTTAATCCAGCCTGCTGACTGACTGTGGGTAAATGATAAAAAGAGAAGTTTACTCCTACTAAACCGAGCTCACATAGCTTCATTTACCACTTGGGTCTTATACAGCATTGTCTACCTAGTTGAATTTTCTTTATGAAACTTTTCACTCCAGAGGTATGGAACAGTATATGTTGAGACAGAGGATTACTTTCCTACATGAAGAAAAGACTGTAAAAGTGTTTAGGAACTAATCATCTGATGCACACCTGTGGATAGAAATTTCTCCCCCAGATGCACACAGTTGTCTGTTAGAATGTGTCTTTCTCAGTGAACACAGAGATAGATTTAAACTACATTCATTCTTTGAAAATGTTATCTTTTTTTTTCCTATATGGTATAACATCCAACTATATCTTTTTTTTGGCATAAAAAGGACAATTAGGAACTCAAACGTTGTTTGTAAATGAGTGGGTTTTGGTTTGTATATAGTTAGAATACTCATGATTTTAGTCTAGCTACTGATATACTACATCTAAATTTTTTCTACTCAAAATTCCAGGATTCCTATTGATTATCTTTGGGAAGATATAGCTAAAGCCATAATTAGAGTCTTGTTCTTTTCCTTTAAGCAACAGTTTGCATGCTAGCAAGTCCAGTGAAGCCTATGCCTCTTGGAAAAGTACAATCTGTTAAGTACTCATCGCTCTGTCAGAATCAACTAGCCCTCAAACTACCTGTTCTGTGCAATTTGCTCTTACCTTTTAAGTATTGATGTATTCTATCTCTTTTTAAACTTAAAAGATATTATCTAGGGAAAAGCGCAATTTCTGGTGTCATTTCAACTACTTACAAGCTAAACTTTAATAGGCTCCTCTACCACTAATGCTAAGACAAACAATGTGACCTTGGAAACATTTTTGTCAAGAGTGTTGAGTGTTAGTTCATGAATCCTTGAGATCCAAATGATTCTGATAAGCTTTTTCAACATTTATTGCTATTTCAGGTTGCTGTTACAAGTGGGACATCCTAGTTTGTTATTCTGTCTTTTTATCTCTCACATGAATAAATTACAGGGTTCTGCTTCTTATCACAGAAAACATTCCACTGATCATCTGGGGAACACAAAATATTTTTTTCAGTCTATAAATTATTCTTAAAGAAACTCTCAGAACTAGTAAGACAGTGAGTTGGTTTTGTTTTGGGGTTTGTGTGTGCCTTTTTTGACAGCATTTGTCTAAAATAATCACATGTGGTCTATCAGATTTTAGTTTTGTCATCAGAGCTGTCAGTCTTTCACAAAACACAATTTTAAAAACATATGCACACACACAATAAACCCTTTTCAATGTCTGGGCCAATGAGTGTGAATGACAAATTTACCTGGCTGCTCTCCTATGGTGTTTTCTTATTGTTCATTGGCAGAGAAAGCGATTTCATGGTAGAAGGTTGGAAAATGACCTCTTGTAATGATGAAATTTGCATAAATAAATGCTGATTGCACAAAACTAATAATGTGCAGTGAGTATCATCACAATAAGTTGTCTCCTACTGACACAGTGTCTAAGTTAGAAGCATACAATTATGCAAATCAAACTAATGCCAGTTTCTCATTACTGTCGTGGTGGAGGCAAACACATATCCTCCATAGACAGCTTGATGCTGGGACACAAGCCAAAATGTTTGGTTTTGCTGACATAGTAACTGAGTCAACAAAAACAGGATATAATAGTAATACATCAGAGGAATCCATATCAGGGCAGACCTGAAACTTAATGGACTGTGAATCTTTTGTCTGCAGAGAGGCCTTTCACCGGTATTGACCCATATTACGTCTGCTTCCACTTTTGCAGATTTTATAGAAATAGATTACAGAAGCAATTGCTTTTTGGAGCTGAAATATCTGCAAAACAGTCTATTAGCTTTCTTTATAACAGATGAGATGACATTTATAAATACTTAAATAATGTCATATATCCCACATTTAAAAACTTCCCAGAATAATTCACAGACTGCTTGTGGTTGCTTGATCTAATGTTTATGTGAAGTCTCATTAATACACAACTGGGATTTTCAAACAATGCCACTTTTCTTTTGCCATCTTAAAAATATTCATACAAAAGCTATTTTATTTTTCTCTATTAAAAAAAAAAAAAAAAGAGGAAAGATGCAGCAGCAATTGCCATTAAAATGAGGGACTGAATACAAAAAAAGATGCTGATAGCTCCACTTAGAGTGTTGCTAACTCTTGAGAACATGTATGACCGGTACTGTGAGTCACTGAAGAAGGATCTGATGTTCTGTTCCTTCAATTTCTCATCCTTTTCATTCAAGTAATTAGTGTTTGTTTGCCCTCATCTGCATATTTGCCTATACTAGTGTACACTTCCATATACATGATGGCATGCAATTCAGAAATACCAAGCTAAGACTGAGCTCATCATTTGAAATTAACACCACCCTTCCAAGCCACCCAATGTACTCACAATTCCAGTACAGGAGTTTCTGCATAAAAGGTCACTACAGAAATATGACTATGCTCAAACATAAACTAAAAGATACTCGACTGGAGAGAAAAAAAGCTCCAAAACCCCCAAGAACAACACACAGAAAAACTCCAGACCTTTTATACAGCAATTGTATCAACTAACATCAGCTGAAATGCATTGCATTCTGTGAGAAATGGCTCCATGTCCTCTTGTCCTTGGAAGAGTCACTCCAAACTAGCCAGCATATATACAAATTTACCTTAAATTTCAGCTGCAGATAATGTCCTAGAACAGAGCTATTAACAGCACCTATAGGAGCTAACAGTTTTAAACATTTCTGGGGTAAGATTTCTGCATTGCAATAATTGTAGTAATTGAAAATACCTTTAACTGAGACAAAGGAATATCTGCCATCTTATTTCAGAACACCTGTACAGGTTCCCTTCTGTTACATGAACAAACATAATACACCTGCCCTTGTACACATTCTTCTTTCAAGAGCATTGTTACTTCCAGTAAGACACATTAGAAGCATTAATGAAGCAAATAGGTAGAGAGACCTCTGCATAGCTACCTTTGGAGGCAAAGATGATTCAGTTGGACATAATTTTTTAAGAAATCAGTTAAGTGACAGAAAACTAAGGTACTTTCTTGCTGATAAAGTTTGATCCCTTCTGAGATGCTCCTCAAACAAGAAAAGTTACACTTTGACCTTTAAAGGTACTATTGCTTTGCTTTGGGAGTATATCAGATTGGATTTGATGACAAGTAATTAAGAAAAAACTTCATGAAGGGAGGACACATCACGAAAAAAGCAAGAAATATTTTAAACTCTTCATTTCCAATCCTTCTCTGAACTCACTCAAAATGAACACTGTACTGTATTATCCAACAAACTACTAAGTACCTTTTTTCCAGAGCTAAGTATTTTCAGCAAGAATATTCAGCATACATTTATTGCTCTATTACTGAAGGGTTTTTTTTAATGGCTGAAATTCCAGGAAAGCACAGCTATAAATGAAAAGAAAATAAATAAACATCCAGCTCCTCATCCCTTCTTCAGCTGTGAGCCCCCAAACAGTTTAATGGCATTCACCACAAATTGAGAAGTAAAATGTAGGGAGAAAAGTCCAAGTCCAAAATAGGTGACAAGGCTGTGAAAAACTGGCAACTTGGTTTGATGAGGGACAATATCATATATATTATCACAAGACTTTTATTATAATATGTGTGTATATGTGTTCCCTGTTAACCATTTTTCTAATTGTTGTCAATTTCCAGAAATTGATAAATACTCTATGAGATTTTCTAAATACTTCATGAAGCCAGGTTGTTAGGTGTCAGGGGTTTGTGTGAGGGCATTTCTGCTAATGGGGATGGGGCTGTAAAGATGACTCCTCTAAAAAGTTGCTTGAAACTTTCCCCATTTCTATGTCAGACCCACCTCTGGGGCTGAGCCAGTTGGCTGCCTCCACAATCAATTTTTAAGAAGAAGCAGCCAAAAGAGGAGAGTCCTTTCTTTCTGGGAGGTGGTGGAAAGAGTGGGATGAGAGATAAATACCACATAGACCCCAAGGTCAGTTAAGGGAAGAGAGGAGGTTTGCCAGGGCAGAGACCTCCACTGCATCTTGTGTTGAGATGGCAGCTGTCCTGCTGCATCTCATGGACAGAAATGGTGAAGCTGAGATCTGCCAGCAGCTCGTGGAGGACCCCATGGCAACTGAGTGTCTGTGTCTAGAAAAGACCATGACTCTGCAGGAGGTGGTGTTATAATAGAAGGTACCTGGGATTCTACTGCCACTGGAGAAGTTTGTGAGGAGCTGCAGCCCTTGGGAAGGACTCACGCAGGAGAGGTTCATCAGGGACTACATCCCATGGGAAGGACCCCACATTGGAGCAGGAGAAAAATGTGAATAATCCTCCTCCTCTGGGAAGAATGAAGCAGCAGAGACCATCTGTGAGGGACTGACCACATCTCCCATTCCCTGCCCCCCTGCACTGCTAAAGGGGGAGGAGGCAGATATTGAGAGGAGGGAGCTGAGCCCAGGAAGAAGAGAGGGATGGGTGAAGGAAATCCTAAACTGCTGGTTGTATTTTTGTCATCATTCTACTCTTTTTTTTTTTTTTCTTTCTGACTGTTCTGTTTCTAGTTGATAGTAGGTTAAACTATTCTTGTTTTCTTCCTTAAGTCAAGTAGTTGATTCTGTTTGGCTCAGAAAAATTATTTGCAGTGAGCCCCTTGCCCTTGTGTCAGTCTACAAGGCCCTTGGTTATCTTTTCTCCTCTCATCTTGATGGGGCCTCTGTCATCCTATGGAAGGTTGGGAGTGGGGGGAGGGGGGAGCAAGAGGCTGTGTGGTTTTTCATTGCTATCTAGGCCTGAACCACAACATTAGGCAAGGAAAGGAACGGATATTAAAGGAAACTTTCATATACATCCTAATTTCAGGAAAAGCTTCAAAATTAGTCTTAAAGTTTTTTGATGTTGAAAGTAATCAAAAGTCTCTGGGAGAGTTGGCTTCATGGACTGCCCTCACAGCCCCAGGCAGGTGCAGTCCCTGGTGCACCCAGCAATCAGCTCCTGCCAGCCCTGAGACTCACCAACCTGCTAGCTTTCTCTTCTATCCAGATCAGAAAGTGGCCCTGGGGTATTTCTTTATTCTGCTGGACAGTTTCATAACAGAGATTTTATTATGGCAATTTCCACCTGTTCTCAGAAGTTTTGAAGACTCCTTTCACAACCCACACTTCTCTTTATTTTCATGCTGTCAGTTTAAAACTGGCAAGTTTCACCCTGGCTTATAATAAAGTTTATACTACAGCACGCACAAGGTGACTTTCTCCTGTCAGGACATGGAGATGTCAGTACTTCCATCTACTGCCTCTTTCTCACAGCACACAACTTCTGTTCTCACTTTTCAAGTCTTTTTTCCTCAATTCAATGATGTCAAATGGTCAAGAGGATTTCCAAATAAAGATGTCCAGCCATGCAGCCATTGATTAGAGGGAAACTAAAAGAATATTTTGGTCTACTTCACAGGAAGGTAGCATTAGTGAGACTTCTAGTGAGTAGCATATCCTTTCTATCCCCCAAAAAATGCTTTTTGACGTCTCAAGCTTATAATAGACTTGTATAGCTGATATTTTATCTTGCATGTGTCATAGTGATCTATCAGTGAATCCCTAATAAAAGATAACAGTCTGAAACAGTAAAAAATAATAGCCATTGAGATGGATAGCCACAGCTAAAACGTACTTGCATCGGGACACTTAGTGCAAAGAACTGTAGATTCTTGTCAGGAGGGGCATAAGTATCCCCTTCAAAGCTCACTGCTACAAACAGCCGCAGCACATATGACTCGCCTTCAGAATATACGTTTCTATATTGATTTTCACAGATTCAGAACAACAGGAAAAGCCAAGTGAAAGTTTCTTTGCAGAACACTAAAAGTAATTTACCTTCTTTTGATTCCATCTCTGTATTTTGCTTTATGGATCACAGTACAAGTGCTTATTTAAAAAATTCATTTGTGACTCAGAACGAAAGCACAGAGTTGAAGGTTTTTGGGAGCTCAGAACAAGAAATGAGCCACAAAATGAAATGAAACAAAACAAAAATGCATTAGGATTTACTGGTATGTCATTACACAACGACGTTTGTATTTTAAACACAGACACACTGGTTTTCTGATACCTCACAATATTACACATCTAGTGAAAATACGAAGAGGAAAATATGTTATGAAGATCCTTTTATTACAAATATGATAACATTGACTTCTTATGGTCTATTCTCCCAGTAACAAACAAGCTCCTGAAGCCTATCTAAAATAGGTTTCATGTGCATAAGAACACCATGATTTCAAGATTTTGCAGGGTTATGACCAAGGACCTTGCTTAAGTGATTTAAATGCAAACACCCTTCTCCTGCAGCATAATGCTTCCAGGACCATACATCTATTTTCAACACATAGTTTTCCTTTTTTCTTCAGAAATGGAAATTACGATAAAGGAAGGGGCACAGCAGTTATTCACTGTGAAATGCCTGCATGTGTCAAAAGGTCCTGCTGCCTCTGCCTCTCCAACAATGAAGTCTCTGAAGCTCTGTGCTGGACAGAAGTGCTCGAGTAATGGGACTTGGCAATTAAATCTGAGTTGCCTGGTAAAAACAGTGTTATTCAGGAGTACTGTTTCAGGCTATCTCAAGAGTCAGGCAAATATAACCTAATTTGTTACAGTTGCTTTACAGTTTCAAGCATTCCTTCATTCTCATGACACTTTATATATAATTGTACTTTGGGGATTTTTTTTGAGTTTTTTTAAATAAAAAGATAAATCGTACTGTGGATGTCACCAGCCAGCAGAATAACATCTCATGCTGTGACAGCACTCCAGCTTCTCTTAAATGCTTACAAGAACAAGAATTACTCCAAGAGCTGAGATTCTATACACATGCTGGCATTTCCTGCACCTACCACCAGGTGCCTTATTTGTTGCAATAATGGAGCCGAGTATATTTTATAGTTGATAGACTGTCTGTCCTCTCTGAGAAGAAAGATGGCTTGTCAAAAGATGAAATGTTTGAGGACAGTTTCTCTAAGTAGTTCTTGAAGGATTGTTCAGTGTTGTTGGTCTGCCAGCAGTTTTTGCCTTGTGGACCTTAAAGAACAACTTAAAAGCTCCAGAAGAGTGAAAGTGCAATTTCTCTGCTAAGAAATGGTGTTACCAACAAATTGTGTTTTAAGGTAAAAAAGTGGGGGTTTTTCCTTCAGTTCCTGCTAACACTGGCAGAGGACTATATGGTAAGCTTCCCTGCAGTCTTTGCTGGCTAACATTTTTACAACCCTTCTTTTTCTGATGGCTTAAAAACTCTTCAGCATTCGCAAACATTCAAGCCTGTTACTCTTGCTTCTGTTCACCACAGAGATCTACAAAATACCTTTAAAACATGTTCATAGAAATTGAAACTCGTAACCCTGTCAAACTGGAAAATACAATCACAGATCTAGATGAGACGTCAGTTATAGCCCACCATAGTCTTCCTCTCACACCCTTCCTCCTACTGATAGCCTCTCACTCCCCTGTTCCTCAGCTGTCCATTTCCCTTGTTTCTCAAGCTGTCCAACTGACCTATGTATCAAAGTTTTGAAGCCATGGGCTAACCCACCTGGTTGCAGGGCGAGATGAAATGGCTGAGCTGATCCAACACCTAGCCATTGTGAAGATGTCCTGCTCCTCCCTCATAGCCCTCTCCTGTCATTCTCCTTTCCCTCACTGCCCGTAGCATTCACCTGACCATGCAGGGAGTCAAATCAGCTTAACAAGTCAGAAGAAACCTCATACAGTAAACTATCTAAATAGTTTTTCGTCATTACAGTAGGCTGTCTCCACTCCCTAAGGGATTCAGACTTGCTGGGACAAGGAAAAGTTAAGGCCACAAGCCAGTTGGGGAGAGAGGGGTCTGTCAGTGCCACAGCTGTTATGCTGACTGACAACAGTTGTGTCAAATGATACTTCACTGGGGTGTTTATTCCTTCATTTTCAGGTTTGATAAAAGGTCCAAATAAAACTATTAACTTTCCTTAAAACTTCTATTTCTCTGGAGTACTCCAAAACCCTTTTCATGTTCTAAAAGCATGCAATTCTTGCATCTGAGAGCAGAATGAGGAAGTATAAGCCCACACCAAAAGCCTCTTGGAGTCAGTTTTGGTTTTATACATTTTTAAGGCACTCAGTGATAGTATGAGATGTTATTCCACCGTCTAGTGAATTCTATTCTAAGGAGGACAGTGTCCTCATAGCAACCATTTAAAAAACAATTCACATATTTTGTGCCAAACTAAATTCATATGATCAATAAAAAGAAAGAACACAGCTATTAGCAGGAAAACATTTTCACAAAATGCCCCTCTCCAATGACCTTTCAGCCTTCACCCCTACACAAGATTTACAGAATACTTTCCAGAGCTAATCCAGGAACTCAATAACTAATGGACAGTAAAAATCATGGACTCAATAAAGACATTAGTTTTATGGCCCATTACAATCTTCTTACTGGACATCCTACTGATCTCTCTCCACTCACTAGTGCTAAATTGCAATTTCTGTCTCCACTCCACAGGAATTCTCTCCAGCTAACACTCATCCATACAAAACCCTCTTTCTCTCTAAGTTGTCAAACCAGTTAACATAATTAAGTTACACTAAACCCAATTGTTTCTGTCATTAGCTGAAAGTTTACTGCTTCTACAACCATACTTCCATAGCTACTTTAACTTAGACAAAAAGAACGCTGCATTGAAAGCAGATTTTTCATACCTTTGTTTTCCTCCTTTTCAATTTCTTCTCTTTCCACTCACACCACAAAACTTAATTGCTCTGGATAAAAGCTACACAAGAAGATGAGACAGTTCACAATAGCCCTGTCTATCTTGCAAAAGACATGTGGAACCAGACAGCTGGAGAGGCCAAACAGATAGCTCACTTAGTCATGAAAAGGAAACAGGAGTTGAAAGCAAGAGAACTGGTAACCACCACAGCACTGAGAACTCCTACAGTACAGAGGTCACTTGAAATGCTGAAGACATCCAAACTCCTTACTGCCTTCCACTCCTTTTGCCACTGCACTGACTCAGAAGTAAATGGCAAAAGTACCTACCAAAAAGGACTGTTTGTCAGCTTTGGGTATTTTAAAAAACTTCTCTCTAAAAGAGAGACATAAAAGAGAGACGTCAATTTTGATTAAAGTTTATTTTACATAGTTCCTCAATTTGAATTTCAAGCTGCTTTGTGTACCCAATTCTCTCTCTTCAGTGCATCTCAATCAAAAAAGGTTCTCATTTTGACAGTAACTCTAGTATATTTGTCATCTAGCTAAGTTGGTCATGGTCTTAAAACCCAGAATTCTTTTTTAACAGCTGCATCGTGGGAGGGTCATGTATAGTCTTTATGTGTGCTCATTCCACTTCATGTAACGCATGTTGACCTCATTGAAAAATACACTCAAAACGAAAAAAAAAGGCAAGAGGTGAAAGGGGAAAAGAGGGTAATTTTAAGACAGGAATTTCACATGTGCAAATAAAGAAGAAAATTTAAATTACATTTTTAGTTGAAAAGTGATTGGTTGAAAGTATCACCTCTGAAGGTACAGCCTTCAGACAAAAGGCGATGAAACCTTGGCCAAAGAATTTCAGCTCATGCTATATTATCAACTTCTGTATTTAATCACATAGCAGGATCACTACCTGATCTGTTTCACTCAGATAAAGCTTGTAAAGGTCATGATGTATTTTACAAAAACTGTTGGAAAACCTCCAACACACCCTGAAAGACTGTGGCATAGAATTTTCATTTCTTCTCTGACTTCTCTGTGCTTGCAGAACAATTCAGAAATTGGGGTGTTGCCTCTCATGACAGAGGTACTACTGACTTGAAAGTTCAGCATATAAACAGCACTAAGACAAAACTTTTCATGAATGAGGTCTAAAATACTGCTTTATAAAAAACAGGGTATTCAAGTAGGAAGAGATTCACAAAGGCAAAGTATGGGAAACCCATCATTTTTATGATTAAATATTATTAGTATCCCTTCCTCTCCTTCTCAACATTCTTCTTCTCTAGGGAGAGAGCAGAGGACATTTTACATGTTCAAGCTACTTAGAGACAAAGCATTTTATCCTCTGTTTGGTACTTTCTCAGACATCACATGCAAGTATACCTGCAGCATTTTCAAATGGATATTCAGAACAGTTCTTTGAATCTGTAAGTTTGCGAAGCACTTTGCCTAGCTAGAGTCAGTGCCCTTCCAATTAAAAGTATTTCTTTACTGCTGTAAAAGTCTCAAGAACATCCTTAACCTATCTATCATCACCATGTTATCAGCATATTGCTGGAAATACTGACTTCTTGACAGCAGTATCTGAGAAGATCTGAGCATCTGAGAAGAGCAGCATCAGAATGACCTTTTGTAAGATAATATATTACACCATTATCATCCTCACTGTTGGGATTTCTCTCAGATGATGTATCAAGGTAATGAGCCTATGTCTCCACACAGCCATGTTTTCAAGAAAGTTAATTCATTATTTAAAGTAAAAAACTAATTTAAAATGTAGGAGAAAGGCTAAGAACTATGAATGATGCTCAAATAACTGAAATTGTGTATTTATATGATGGATAGTACATTATAAAAATAATTTCTTTGCTGGTCAAGCACTCTGAAGAGATGGTACTACCATCAAGGCGAATTGAGTTGCTATTAATGAAAGAAGCTTTACATGATACACAAAATGTAAGCTGGAAGTCTAAGGTGGGAGGACACAGGAAACAGAGACAGACACAAAAAAAATGAAAGAGGAAAAAATATTACCCAAAAATTCTTAATTTTTTTCTTCAAGATAAGACTGATTTGATCATATAGCTATAATTTTTCCTTCTTGAACCTGTCTGATAGCCAAAGACTAAAGGAAAACAGAATAAATTAGTAGAAAAATAATACCTCAGCCTTGTGCTGCCTGTCCCTTCCTCAGTTCTTTCACTCTTCTCTACCAGCTTTCATGCAGTCACCTGAATTCTCCTTCATGACTCATGCCATCATCCTCAGTCTCAGCTTCCATTAAATTAACTTCTTTTTGCTACTCCTATGGTCCATTACTTTGTGCCTGGTTCCTATGAAGTAATGATGAGACACTGGGGAAACAGAAAATGAGCAATCAAAATTAGTACTGCAGGCACACGATGAGCATTGAGACATCTCTTATTCCTCTTGTTCTCCTGACAACTCTGTTCTAATTCCTCTGAATGATCAAGAACACACATATCTAGCTAGTAGTTGAGCCACTGTAGTCCTGGAAAATCCTGACTCTGTTCATTTCAGTCCTTCCTGGAATTGATATTCATTTCTCCCATCTCCCTGCAAAATTTCCAAACCATTACATTGTGACGAAGGGAAGAAATGGGGAAAGGAAGGGGAAAGAGAAATCTCTACCATTTCTACAGTCTTTCCACATGCAAAATGAAGATTAAAGATCATTCAATGTCTGAGCAAGGCAACAAGAAAGAGAATGGCTATCTTCTGTTTAGAATATTCATTTAATGCCCTGAAATCTGGGAGGTAAGATACTACCTACCAGTATATGCTCCAAAAATTAGATATATTTAACAGCTGTCACATAAAAATGTTACTGTCATGGAGCAGCAACTGAAACAACGAGCTTCCCCTCTTCCTGCTAATATCCAAATCTCTGGGTTACAGAGCTATAACTTAGGTTCACTTCTATTCAACCAGCCTTTTAAAACCCCTTCCTCTTTTTTTTCCTTACTGTAACAGCCTGATTAGATATCTGTCTGTAGAACAGTTTACAGTCTGAAAGTTAGACCAAGTTCCAGGCATGTAAAAAGATTTGGATGTTAACTCAGATTCACTTCCTTCGTATTTAAAAAGGAATAAGTGACCATCCACTTTAAAAAGGAAAATACATCTTAAAAGAACAGCATAGGCATATATGTTAAAGTCAATATTCCAAGCTGAGAAAACTGCATGAAAAGACGTATTTGATATACATTCATCATTTCAGTTACCCTACTGGCTACTTTGCATGACGTCTTGTTACTTCGGCATCCTATTAGGACCTGTCCAACTTCACAGTCGTATAGAATTCATGTACATACTTGGAAATACTCTAGAGAAGGCGGTCTAAGTGGTATTTTGCAGTACAGCTTGAGCATTTTGCACTTGCCTCACCATTGGTATACCTATTTTTAATTCTTTCATGACTTTTACTGAGATTTACAATCCGTACTTCTGGATGTCACTATGTCACATGAGAGGTGTTGAAATCCTTGCCTCAATGAAACCATTGCAAATTGCACCTAAGAAGCTTGAAAATCAATAGCTTGGCAAAGATGTCAAAATTATAAACAAAGATTGTAAGGAAAATAAAGTAGATTTGGAGCTGCAGACCTCAGTTCTACAACTAATGACTTGAGTGCTGTTGTTCTTGATTTATATCAGTTTACGAAAGATCACGATAACATCTTATAAAATTCTTTCAGGGTAATACTTTTAGAATCTTAAAGTTTTTCAGGATTTGGCCTCATTAACATCCATTCTAAACCGAAGATCTTGGCAGCACTACAGAAATATGAAATTACCTGTACTCACGTGTCTGTTTTTCAAAACAGTCTGACAGCTGCAGAGAGAATGTTTATTCTTTTGACACATTGCACATAAAGTTGGTCAGCTAAATATGTGAACCATGAATACTGATGCCTGTTAAAAGAAGCATGTGCTTCAAATTAATCAGCTGAAATCTGAAATATTGTACTTTATTATATTAACACTTTATAAATAACAGCCACTATTTCCAGTCAATTCTTCCATGCAACTAGAAAATGTCATTAACCGTGTTTTGGCAGGGTTCTTCATCTAATTTCTACAGCTAAGGTGGCAAAAAGGTTATTACAAGTAATAGCAAATTTAAAGTTTTATTAGCAGTAAACTGCAGAAGCTAATGGTGATGCCAACACTAGATAAAATCATTGTCACAGTTAATTCTGAACTCTTTATTTCAAGCTTAATAATAGGAAACTCAATGGAGAGGATATTACACGGCCCATATCACTCATGAGTGCCGCAGGCCTGAGTAACTTGTTATTTTGCTCATGAGTGAAATAAAATGCAGATTATACTGCCTGCTATCAGGGGCACTGCTTTAATTGAGGGTGCATGCATGGTGATGAAGGAGTACGAAGTAGGTTTCATTTTCTCAAATGTTAGAGGAATGATCTTTGTGGTTCTTGGACTTGTCTGTTGAATTTTTCAAGTCCTTTCTTTTCCTTCTTAGACCTTGAAAAGAGACTGTGTGTGTTTGTCCCTTTAGTCAGAGATTTTATGAAACTGCTTCTGTAATATCCTACTGCCTGTTCCCTCTGCCATTCATATGCTTCAGAAGAAGAAAACAATGTAACATCTGTATCTTAATCAGACTTAATCATGTATGACAGCCAACACAAACTACATCTCCACCCCGAGACATATTCCCAATCAGAAATAAATAATACAAGATACACATCTCCTTACCTTACATTTACTCAGAAAACAGGTGTTTCCAGCAAGTGGTAGCACATGGGAATTTCTGGGTTTTTTTCCTAAAGTACATTTATTTTATATTAATTCATTTATTGTACTAATGCACTGGATGCCATAAATATGTAGAAATGTCTCCTTGATGATTACATGTACTTATGGATAACCTTTTTCACACTACCCCTATCTTGATTTGGGAAAGCTACCTTCATGATTACCCATATCCTAACTTTTTCCTTTTTTTCATCCTGTACTATTAGCTAGGATGGTCTGATGTCTAATTAGATTGCATTTTCCTGACGCTTGCTAAATCTCCCAACTTCTTTTTGTCAGCCAGAATTACCTGTGAAATACAATCCAGTAACTCAACTACCACTAAAATCAACAGAATTTTTACTAATGTTATCAGACTTAAGGTGAGGTCCTTAAATATGAAGGCCTGTAAATTTCCTTTTTATTTATGAATATGTATCAGAAGAAAATGCCCTACACCTTTTAATCAACCATAGTCAGGGCTATTACTTCTAAGCAATTGCTGATGGCATTCTTGTAAGGATACAAAAGAATTACTTATCAGCATTCATTACAAATCTCCGTATCCAGCACAGAATGACCAAGAAGTAAAAGCAGCTTTAGGTGACTGAAAGTGCTTGGCAAATTGAAATTCTGACAATAGATAACTGTAAGCACACTACACTGCCATGTAAAGATGCTCTAAGTAGTTTTATTTATAAGTAGTAAAGCTAAATTAGAGTGGTGTTCCATTGAAGCTAATTTAGTCAACTGAAAAGAGACAACAGCTGATATCATAACATTCCATTGCTCAGGGCAGATATATTTTGAGGGACAACTTCTGATCTGCTGAGAGTGAGAAATAAGCTGTTGAGATAATGATTTTTTTTTTTCAGAGTTTTTACTCAAGTTATTTCTCTAATGTGACTGAAAGCAGATTTGAGTAATCAGATCCCACACTTTTAGAAAGGTACACAAAAGCAATACCATAACAGCTACTTCCTGAATCTCTGGGAGCCTATGTTAAGAGACTAAATAATTAAATGCAATCAATCCATGACAGCTACTTTAGTCCTAAAATTACAATTTCTCCTGAATTAACAACTGTAAACCTATTTTTATGGAGGAGACTATTCAGAGACCATTCTAGATTTTCTATGACCCAGCACACGTACACTGACCCAAGCAGACCATCATTCCTCTAAATGACACCTTAACATTATTAATGACATGAAGGACCCTGTTTTGTAGCCATGTCACCATGTCACTCTCTGGCAAACAACTCGCATAGTATGGGTATGTGCTCGAAACGTCATCCCCCCTAAAGAACACTCTTTTTTCTCTAGGATGTGTAGGACAAAAAGCAAAGAAGATGGCTGCTTTTCAAAGTGTCTTTCCTCTAAAAGGAGATGATATTGACACACTTGAAATCAAAATTTCTCCTTCTTCAAAAAGTGACAGAACACTGTTTAAGAGATTACCATAGTTTCATCATTTTAAATGAAGAAAAGAGAATTTATTCAAGAAAAAATATTATTTATTGCTAAGAGCTCATTTTACTTTTTGTTAGTAACGTGCTGATATAGGGGCTTTCAATGTTTTCAGTACTTCATTTCTCTTGGGATCTATTGTAGACTTCAAAAGTAAAAGAAACCTATTGTTCAGTAAGCCACTGAACAACATAAAATCTTACTGTAATATAAGTTTCTTTGACAGGTTGACCTCATGAAGAGATTTTAGTTATTTCTTTTTATTTTCTTTACTGTAGCTTTGGTGAATTAGGCTAGGATATTGATTTTGTGGCAACACTGAAATCATAATGGCTTTTAATTTCAAAGATGACTGTTTGTCTTATATTACATGTCTGTTTCTGAGCAGCTACATGGGAATCTAAACATTACTACCCTTAAACTTTACATCTGCTTCCCACTTTGAGGTCTAATAAAACCTTTAAATCTGTTTTTCCTTTCTCTTTTTTTTATTTTTTTAATCTCATCTAAACATGTGCTCAGAGGACTCCACATCATTTCCTCTTATTCCTGACTTGATTCAAAGCACTTGCCAGATGCATCTATTCAGCACAGAACACACTGTCCTCGAACTTGTGTTTATTCATGCTCAGAATTCCCTCAGTAATGTCTGCTTTTACTCTGGACACCCAAAGTCAGTCTATCTCAGATATTTAAGACAAAAAATGGGGAGAACTGGCTATTATGCAGTGAAAACTTGTAATCAAGGACAAAATGTTGTATAACCTAGGTTCAAAGAACATGGAACCACTCCCCAGCATTCTACTGAAAGGTTCGGAGTCTTGATCATCAAAAAGCAACATGAGATGCTTAAATGAATTTTTCATTCATCTTTGATCTAAATACAACTTGGAAGATGGACAACGGATGAAAACACAAAGCAAAGAAAATATCCAAGATAGGTTTTAGAAACACCATAAGGAAAAAATCCCTGGGCAATATTCGATTCCTGTCTCAGCATTAAAAGTAAAAGCAGAGTTAATTATTTTTCAGAACTCCTCAAAGTCATTCATATCAGAATTTATAAATTTGGAAACTGAATTGAAAGAATAATTTGAAATAAACATGAAAATACTATACAGCTTTCATCAAACATTTGTTCTTCTTCCTCAGAAATATTTTCCTCTTGTGCATGATTTTACAATCATCATGCAGCCCAGATTTTTCAAATGCTAGAGGCCGTGTTTCTTACATGGCACATATATTAACTGAAAACTTTTCAAAAAGATAGGACATCTAAAAGAAGGAAAAGAAACCAGT
This sequence comes from Colius striatus, assembly GCF_028858725.1. NCBI lineage: Eukaryota > Metazoa > Chordata > Aves > Coliiformes > Coliidae > Colius > Colius striatus. The sequence continues at coordinate 16,179,531 of NC_084768.1, forward strand.
AAACAAAAAACTCAGTTCACTGGTAAAACACTGAAATTTTTTTCTGACACAGGTATTTATTGTCAGAAAGTTACTGATTTTTTTTCTGTAGAAATAAGTTAAGAATGCAAAATTACAGTAATTAAAAACCAGCAAAAAAATTCAGGAACCAATTTTACATGTAGCTATAAATTACTGGAATAGTGAGTAACAACAAAAATGCTCACAAAGGTCTGAATGTTAGGAGTAAAAGCAGAAAGACATGAAAGGAATTACAATTTTACTAATGTCCATGCTTGCTTTCAAATGTAAATAAAATCCAGATAAATACAGTTATTATTTTGCTGTATAATATCTGTAAGCAAGAAATTGCAACAGATATAATACTCAAAGTTGTAGCTGATTTTGGAATGGAAGCACTGAAATATTTCTTTTACACTTTTCTGTTCAAAAGTAACACAAAAAAGGAAGATATTACAATTACTTATATTAGAAGCTAATTTGTTGAAGGTGTCCATCTTATCTTTCAATTGTAATTACAAGTTATTCCTGGTGGACATTTATTAAATACTTTAACCTAGTAGAAAAGATAAAAAGACAGAGAGCACTTTTTCTGTACTTATATAGAAATACTGCAATATAAATTTCTTAGCCCACCACTTCTTCAATCATTGCCTAATTTACTGACTACAGTGAATATTTTATACCATTAAAAGCAGGGGAATATGTTTAAAGGTTTGGCTCTATATTTCAGTTAAGTTCAATGTGTATTATAAAAACTTTTTTTGCCTGAGGTACTTCCACTATATAGGAACGGAAAGTTTGTTTTTATTTTTCACTGTAACTCTCTTTCTTTTTTTCATTAATATTGAACATATCTGTCCCAGTTTTCTATCTACTATTCTGTACTTGCTTGTTTCAGACTAATAATCCAGGATTTGGGGACCGCTAGAGGGTTATATGAACATTCTACTGAATTTTAAGTCAGGTTAGTCATTTGAATCTTAAGTATCATGTGCAGGAAAGTGCTACCTCCATATGAAATCCGTCATGATAGAAATAAAAAAGGAGAAGTTAAAAGAAAATTTTAGCAGTTTCAGTTCACAATTCATGCAAACTTTTTAGTTTTTGACAGAAAGTATTTTACTATTTCCTGCCTTATGCTACTTAGATTTGTTTTGAGTTAAATAAATATACCAAAAAAACCCCCTCAAAAGGTGGGGAAAAGAAAGAATCACTATGATGTCCATTTTTCAGTTGAGAAACTGGGGCAGAAAGTTTGGAGGATCTCAGTAACAAGTTCACAGAACCAGAGATGAATCCTAAGTCCCTGTGTATTGATTTATCTCAAATTTATTCCCACAATTAATTTTGGCCTAGGCTTGCATGGATGGACAAAACATCCTTGAATTACTGGGAACATGATTAGCTTTGCAACAGAACACAGAGGGGTTTGGTTTGCACTCTAATTTTAATGAACAGTTAAGTGGGATCTGGTTAAAACAAGATGTGCACAGATTCTGGTAACATTTGGCATATCTACACTTTACAGTATTCCATGTTACCTGGTTAAGCAGTAGCTCACAACATTGCCAAGGTTTCCTGTGTTTTCCTCACAAATAGTCTTTTGCAGTGTATGAATTGTTGCAGTACTCTCCAGTATTAGACATCTGAGTTGTTCAGAGTCAATTATAATACCCTCTGCATTACAGAAGATCCTGATTTTATTCTCTGCTGACCAAACCGTTTGTTGGGTTTTCGAGATGCTGTATCTTCAGAGCACTAGACACTGCTGAATTCCAGCCTCTCTTAGTCTTAAAAGTATTTTTTATTCAATCAGCCCCCAGGTAACACTTGTGGATTGGAATCCTAACGAGTCAGAAGCTGATGGTTGTTATCGAGCCTGGTCATTATAACATCCTTTGTCAAGAACCAAGAAATCACTGATTCATGCTCTGATTTGCAGGCAGGATTGCTTCTGCTCAGACATCAATGATGTCCAATTCTGTGGCAGTTTCAATCACAGGCATCCATCTAATATCCAGTGAAAACCACCCAGTTCTGCTACTAACACCGTCCTTAAGTGCTGTTCTCTGCAAGGTGTCCAGACCTGGATTCATCTTCAAGTGACTCTCATCTGTGCTAAAATACAGCAGCTGACCTCTTGGCAGTGAAATATCAGAGATTCAGCATAAACGATACTCAGACACTCACTCAGTGAAAACTCAAACAATTTATCATGATGGAAAAGTCCCTGTGCACTACTGCAGGTTCCAAACAATTCAGGGTCAAGAGCCATCTCCTCTCTACCCATTTCAAAGGGTGCCTTCGATTATCTTCAATCCATAACACCACTTCTTGGCTCTGAGCTAGATGCCATTTAAATGTACCACGTTTCTTTCAAAAACAGCTTGCCATCTTTAAACTTCTAAAGATAATTGTCCATTATCATTTAAATTCCTGGTTTGGTATTGTTTTTTACAGTTCTGCCTGTTTTCAGTTGCCCACTGCAAGCATGTAAAGTTTTTTAATAACAATGTACAATAGCTGCACATTAATTATGATTTTCTCTCACTTTAATCTGTTAAAGCCATCCATTTTTACCATCAGTTCTGAATCCTCCACCTCCTTCAAGCTACCACATGGAGCTCCACAGCAAGTCTGGAAATACACTGTCTGTATTCTGATAGAGTATGTATTTTCAAGTCAGCAGGTTCTACTAAATTCCTCTTTGTCCTCAGTTCCTACATATCTAAGCTAGAAGGCTCTCTGCCTGAGCATTTTGGTGGAACAAAATGAGGTTGACCAAAAATGAATTAGAGTTTCTGTGTCAAAATTACCATCTACTAACTATTCCAATATAAGAAACCAACACAGACCTTTTGGTATAGATACATCAGTATCAAGTAGAACCAATAACCAACTTGATGTGGGGCAGAAATTACTGGGAGATAAGGAGACAGGGAGTAGACATTGTCTTATTAGCCCAGTCCTCTCATACTGTTCTGTGCATGGAACTGGACTAGACAGTCACATAACTGTATGCACTCCATTGGAGAAAACTAATCTCTTCAACACAATACTAATGTAAATTCTCAATCAGTATTCCAGCATCATGTGCTATGATATCCAGCTTTTAGATGACAAAAATGCAGGTGTTTATTAGGAAAATTAAATCCTAATAAAAATGTTCCAAATATTTTACTAAGAGGAGAGGCTACAAAGAGTAATAGCTACCAATGCTATTACTTGTATATGTAGAAGCTTACTTACATTTCTTCCTCCATAGAACAGAGAAAACGGGTTAGAAATTTTCAAAATCCTCCACTGGAGAATTCCCAAAGTAAATAAACAATCACTTTTAATGATGTCTTAAAATCTCTCAAAAGGGGAGGATTAAAAACTGCTCAAGTGTACTTCTCATTTTTTCTAACATCATCTTCTCATGAATAATATCTCATATCAAATAATAGCCAAAACATCTGTAAAAGTCTGATATATTGTTCCAAGGATTTTTATAACTTAGTTATAAAAGATTACTCTAAATAATAATCTTACATTTTAAAGGTCTTACCAAATCTGATTTCAATGTGTTAACACCCAGAAAATACCGGTGTACCTATACTAATATATAACTAGATAAAAATCACTAACTGAATATAGTAAGTTTATTCACATATAGTTGAATGTATGCTCAAAGATTTTAAAGTTTTTGTAAATTATTTATATAGCAGCTGTTCAATAGAGAAGAAAAACAGATAAAGACCTTAATAAAATGGGAATAACTGCAGGCAAGCACAGAGAGCAATGAGGCAAAGTTAGTAATGAGAGTGATCAGGGGCAACACCTCCAGCAGACAACAGTTAAAGTCATCTTTCTCAAAAAAAGGTGGCATGGATAGCATTGACTACCACATACATGCCCTGGAGATGGGCAGGAAAAGTTCCTGAAAAAGTTCATTCAAAGAAAGTAATGAAATCAAACAATTTCAAATGGGTAATTTTTCATCTTTTGAGTAGGTAACATGAAAGTTTCTTTTCAAAAATTCAGCATTTGGCCAATTTTAAAGAATACCTTTTTTCTTCCAATCCCTTTTCATATTAACTAAGTCAAACTTCAAGATGAACTTTAGTCACTCCTATTTTCTCTCTCTCCCAAAAAATGACCAGTAAGGAAAAACCAACTCTTATGCCCACTCACTTTTTATGTGATAGGACATACTCAGAAGGACTAATAGCAGTGAAATTTCAAATGGAAATGTCAATCTCAACAAGACACAAACAGTGACAAGTGATGATTTCAATGCCATGCCAATATCCAGAGAAGAGGTATTAAAGTATTAACTTGATGATGCTGGGCTAGTCACATATCCTAGAAAAGAACAAAGAATACGTTGGAACAACATGAAGTGTTTAGTCCACATGGGGAGAGCAGGATTTATTATGTTAAGCTGGGAGCTAGAGGAGAAACTGGCCCTGAACTGCTCACCTTAATCAGAGTGCATCCAAAAAAAAAGGGGGAATACCAACCTAGCAATAACAACCCTTGCAAAAGGAGTACACATCCAGCCTTCAATGAATAGAAAGTGCATGTGCAAATACCAGTGGCAACATCAAAGTACAAGTTCTTGGTCTTTGGGAAAAGTAAAGTCGGTCCCATTTGAGCTATTCAGCTGCATATATAGACAATGGGAGTGAAAAGAGTGTTGTTACTGCACAGAAACACAAGATACTCCTGAATAACGTCAAAGACCTTTCTCTGCTTTAAATGGCAACATTATTACGTTATTTTGAGCAATGTCATTGGGGTTACTTCTTAGTTTTTGAAATTGATGTCAGGATAGGTCTGGAGCAAAAGACAGTTTTAAGATTATGGGTTGAACCACAGAATACCCAATAAACCTTTGAGATCCTCACAGGACAGAAATATTATGGATATATTAAGAAGTGAGTCTGAATAAGATTGAGCTAGTCCCTCCAACTCCAAAAGCTGAAGCCTAGAGTTCATTGACAAATACGTATTTCTTTCTTTCTCCCCAGATATCACTTTTAATAACCATGGTATATCAGAAAGGTCCACGCCAACACACTGCTTTATAGGAGATCAGAGATCACCATAGTTTGGGTCTACTTTTCAGTTGTATTGCTCTCTCAACACACCAGGAAAGGGAGGTGCTCCTGAATCACCTTACTGTGCCACAGCAGAACACTAAATTTAGTTTCACCCAAAAGTAAACTATGGCACAAAGGAAAATGCTCTGTTTCACCCCTCTTTAAATACTAAATATAATAAAGTCAATAGAATTCTCCAGGCACACTATATAGTCTGCTGTATTTTCATGACAAAATTCAATCAAATCAACCATGAAATCTTAAAAAAAATCTAACAAATGAAAATCACATCCTCTCTTCTTATAGCAGAAAAAGATACATGCTTATGCAATAACAGAGATAGAGAAAATTTGGCTGGTAAATATGCATTTTGAAGCATTTATTCCCAATCTCTTGAGACTAACTTACTACCAATGATGATTTTTTTTCACAATACTACAGTCAATGTTATAAAAATATATGTCCCTTGCTGTATTTTTTCAGAGTATGATATCATTTGCCCAATTGTTTTCTCTGAAATTTAAAAAACCCCTCCATACCTCCTTTCCTAAAAGTTCTGTAAATATACCTGTTGATAAACCATTTTATTCCATGCTAACTGTTCTTGTAGTTTTATATTCCTGAACACATTTTATATACAGCAGGCACAATCATTAGAAGAACTAAAAGTCATCTAGTAAGAAGAATTTGAACCTCATGATTTTGATTCCAAAATATAGGCCTGAACATAAGCTTTCATTTTGCAAGCAGACGTAATAACAAATCCTTCTTCCTCTGCACTCAAAATCTCTGCTAGCTGACAGTCATACCATATGCTCCCTTTTCAGTCAATTTATATTACTTTGATATCTTTCCTTAGGTTTTCTTTCCCATCCACACACACAGTAAAACATACTCATAAGGTTCAGGGTTCTTATTCATGTCATTAGTCTTTTTTGAAGTGGTGTTTAACACATTGTCCTGCATGTACAGAAAACATCACATTTAAAGAAAAAAAAAAATCTAAATTTTGCAAACAATTGCATCCTGAATATGATCACATGACTATCTAAGAGTAGAAAATTAACTGGCTGAAATGTATCTTCTACACAAAATCAGTGTTTCTGTTGGTCCTCTGCTTATTTAATAATAATTATTAAATAATGGTGTTGGACTGTACTCTGAAGAGTCTCATGACCAGTGCATTTTGTGATGATCACAGAGTTGTGTTAAAATAGAAAAATCTTGTGAAATTTGTAAGAGTTTTTTGTGTCTGGGTGAAATATCAAAATCTATAGGCTCAAGAAGTAGCTTATAAAATATAGTGAACTTCTCTCTGAATGGTCAGGACTCATAGCTCTACAGGATTGAACTGGAAGTCTCAGATGACTGTTTCTCTTACAAGATTCTTTGTATGTCTTGATTTTAGGCTTGAAACAGAAATGCGTTCTATTTGTTCACTACCTTTGACATTTTTTCATAAAAATTATATAAAATCACTATTTTATAAACAGCGGAGGCAAATTATACTCAGACATGTCGTTTGCCTGTGTTTCAAATGTAGATATTATCAAGCAAATAATAACATTTTATAATAAATATCCGAATGTATTTGAGCCACAAAAATCTATTTGGATCTGCATCACTGCAGCAACTTCTGTGGGTTTATTTCAAGTCTTTTTGCCTAGAATAAACAATATTTGCGTTGGCAGACTTCATTAATCAAGCGACAATGGTCATGCATTTGTGGAATAGCATATTTCAAGACTCAAATGTTAACACAAACCATTGCATTGGACAGGAAAAGATAAAGTTTTTTGTACAGAAACAGATATTTCCCAATGATAAAACTTCACCTAAATACAGTTGTGTAATTTCCACCACATTTGAAGGTTAAGTGGAAACTGTTTTCAACATCCCTAGCAAGAATTGCTCCTCCACAATTTTCCTCTCTACGTACGTGAGTGTAATTCATGTCATAACCTAATATCAATTGTAAATCACACAATTTCTGACAAAATTATGATGAATACACATTCAAATAAAAGAAAAAACTGATGGAGCAATATAGTCCCTGGAATATAACACTCTGTGGTCAGAAGGTCACATATGTTAAGTTTCGTATTTATATCCCTATTAAAGCTGTGATCAGTGGGAAGCAGGACAGAGGCAATGTGACTCATTTTACAAATAAAGAATGCATTGTTGTTGTACTGTACATGTTTTGTTTCTGAGTACTTAATGATAACAATGTATGAATGGTTGTTGATAACTATAATAAGGGGAAAAAAGATCTTCATCAGGAGGCATAAATATTTGTTCCTGTTACTTCTCTGGTGCTTCATTAAAAGCATAACAAAATATTTATTTTGTGAATGAGTTCTGCAAATTAATATTCTTCATAATTTTTTCTGACTTTTAAATACCTTTTTAATTATATTGAGGCTGACCAGATATTTTGACTGTAGTTATGCTGAACAAGATAATATAGATTATAGGTTAAGGAATTTATGTACATGGCATACTTCAATTCAAAACAGTGACTTATTCTAAAAATGAATCAAGGTCAGTTGAAATCAATCTGGCAAGTTTTTATGCACCAGAGAAGCCTCTCCAACACACTCAGCACAAACAGTGTGGCTTAGTACGTCCCAAATATTTTGACCTGTGATTTTAATATTTTACTGCTGTACATCACATCGGCACACAAAAAAGATAACATGGTGACAGTTTTGTATCAGAAAACTGTTAATGTCCCCTCCAAGAAATTTTCTTTGTGAAATAATCAATGATCCAGAGGTGAGGCAATAATAACAGATAACTGTAGATGGACAGAATATAAACTGTTGAGCATTTAAAAACCAAAACAAACAACAACAAGAACAACAAAAGCCAAGCTTTTTTTAATGAGTAGAAAGACTTGTTTGGGAATTTGGGGCTGAATTTTTTGATGTAAGCACTCTACCTCTGGACTGGTACAGCGAAAAGGGCACTATTACATGTACCCAGACAGGTAATATCTACACAAACTTGTCCCAGACAAAACTATTTCTACTGTATTGTTTCTAGCTTAATCTACATTGGCAATGAAGGCTGCAGAAGTGGGTTTTCTTCTTGCAGTTTCATACCTCAATTGTGAACGTACTTGGCACAACTTTGATAGGACAGCATTATCTTGGTTAGAGATTCTTCTTTCTGGCATAAATATATTCCCTTTGAGCAGATTCCTTTTTAGTTGCTACAAAAAGTGTGAGTCTTACTACTTGTTTGTTTTCTTTAGGAGAAGTAACTGCAAGGTCAGAATTATGTTCACTTCCCCCTTGGGCAACAATTATGTTTTTGTGCATTTGAAATCACGTATATTGAGGGACTGAACCACATCCACCTACAAGTTTACCATTTCCCCAGTATCTAAAATGTATAGCCATTAGAAAGGGCTTTTGTTTCATTTTTAATTATATTGAAAATAGATAGTATATCCATTTGGAATATATTAAATATTCAAAGTGTGGTATAAGTAGAAAGATACAGCGTGATATTTGTGCTACCAATTGAATTTTCTTCATAAATTCAAACTTGAAACACAGTAAGCACAATTGATGTTTGTTTTCTGAACACCAGAAGTTAGGTAGTAGAGTCTTTGAGGAAAAAAAGAGGTGACATAAGGAAAGGTTTTGAGGAAAAAGACTGGTGGCAGAGACTCTGGCGAGTCCGAAATGCTGCAAAAGCTTCAATGTTCACTCTGCACACTTAATACCTTCTTATACTTTGTCTTGCCTACATAAAACTGTATTTTGGAACAGGACTCATCTCTTGATAATTAGAGTGCCTAATAAAAGTTAGTGTCCTGATTATTCCTTTGTCAATGCCCAATAAGCAAATAACATTAGAACAAAATTGTGTCACCCTTTTGACCAAAGCATCTATCCAAAATTCAGGAACTAATTCCTTGTTTCTTTCAAGAGAAGGAACTGATGACAGACCTCAGAATTTCTTCAGTGCAATCAACAGTAAATTGTATGTTAAAGCCCAATTTTCTCAAACACAACAGGAATCAAGCAGCAGGAGACAGCTTCCTTATTCACAGCATCATGTCTCTTTTTAGCAAGTACTTCATGTAAAACTCTTAGCTTGCAACATAACTGCTTCTCTGGTAGCACTTGGAGCTTCCCTGTTCCATTCCTGTGTGCTCCTGTGGGGTATCTGCCCTTTTCCTCACAAATATTGACACCTATCTGCAGCCAAAGCCCATCCTTTACCTCTATATTGAACTTCCAGCCCACCAAGAAACTGCTCTAACAGAACAATGAAGATCATATATGTGCATTGAATTTTTAGGAGTTGTTTCAATATTTTCAACTATCTCTGAGCACAGATGCATTTAGCTGTTCCCTCATTCAGCTTGAAGAGAACATGGTTGTTATGTCTAGCGGCTGCACTGTTTCTTCCCATCACTAACACAACCACAAAAATTCTATCCCACCCTTACATTCTTTGCTAAATCTTAGTATTTTGCCTTTTTATTTTCTGCTCTATAAAGAATGGTACATTTAGAATAGTCCTTTCATAGTCATTTTCATAAGTGGAACTTTCAAAAGTAACAAGGGTCTTTATTTTGTCCTCATTTTTCTTTTTGTGTGAGATTAGCACACACCCAGAAGCTGGAGGCATTTTCTGAGGAACTAGAAAGATCTAGGCTGAAAATAGATCTTCTCTGACACTGGCTGTTTCCACCATCTATTCGTCAATTTTTTTTTTTTTAAAACATGTCTGGAAGACTGCCACCCTTTACCAGGTTCACACAACTACTCAGTGTGTCTCTCCAGATCACCATTGGTATTGGTTTTCATGCTCAATCACATCCCAACTCTGAGAGTTGTTTTTGCTTAATAGGTAGGCCTCAGCCCATCTCAGTTATCGAGTTTCTAAATTTAGAATCTCAGAGAGTGGTAAAGCAACAGTGTTTAGGGAGAATCCATAATCTTGCAAACAGAAATTGATGTTGTTTAAAACCCTTCAGCCTACATGTGGAAGCTGGCCAAAGATGCTATTAATGAATATTCTTCATGTTCATGGAGAACTTCAGAAAGGTCAAAAGAGAGATACATTATTTATGTTTTATGTGAAGATGTATTTAATGTTTATAAAACCATTTGGATAATAACACTGACTTTTGTAGACTGACAGATGCATCTTCTAATGTACATCACATGAATGATCATGCACAGCATACGAAAAATTTAACCTGACAGATGCATCTTCTAACGTACATCACATGAATGATCATGTACAGCATACGAAAAATTTAACATTTCCCTGTTGACTAGTCTTATTCCTCTGTTACCTAACAGTAGTTTTAAAACCCTTAGTGAAATGTAACTGTTATTCTTAAATGTGTTAACAACCCATGGATGTCAGAAGAGTACTTTCTCCTTGAGCTTTGGGGGTGACCTAATGTGAAACAGCATCTTCAGTCTTCTAGCTTCTTGAGTTGCCAACAGGTCTCAAGAGAATGGATTTTTGGTCACTTAGATAACACAGCAGCTTTTGGCAGCAGCAGTTTTAAGAAGTTTGTAACTAAAGGGAGTGTACATGCTAACAACACAGTGCTAATACAAAAATGACTGTTTTAAGAACTACGATAAATCTCTGAGGACTCTGTGCTCTGTAATTTCCATGACCACAAAAGTCTCATGAGCTAGTAAATCTGGAAGGTACTTGACATTACATCTTTAGACACACATCAAGGAATAGATAGAGCCTTATACAGCACTGAATGCTACAGACTCTAAGCTTGATTGAAAAATGCAGTTCTGTAAGCTCAGGCTGCAAATAAATGAATAATGTGAATAATGTGTACACAGTGCACCAAACAGAACACACAGCACCCAACAATACTGGCCCAGTACACTACACTTCTGCATGGATACTCCTGAACTAAAGAGGAAATCTAAATCTCACATAATGGCAAGGAAATACAAGATGCCTTTATTTTGACCTCAGTGGTGTTGATGGGTCTTAAGATGTCAGCAAGCACACCTATGGAACTGATTTTTATGTTATAGTAAAATGCAGATTACAGATAAAGATCCTTAAATGCTGTATTTAAAACATTAAAGAATTTTATCAAAATAGAAAAAATTTAAATCTAATTTTGATATATACTGTATATGTGCCACTATGATGGAACACATAGTATTACTAAATACAAAATAGAAATCATAGACAAAAATCACAATGGTAGGCATTAAGAAATAGTAAACTTAGTATCATCACTTGATTATTTTTTTAAAGATGAAAAAGGAACAGAAATCTCACAGAATTCACAGCTAAAATATATACAGTAAGATAAAAATAGCTGTTTCTATCAGAAATGAAAACCAGAGAGCTTGGTCAGAAGATGTATAATCTCTGCTGTCATAACACAAAACTAATGGTGACAAGCAATCTATACCAGAAAAGAAACACATGCTGAAATACATGCTGTAAATATATGTCAAGAAGGATTTAAACGAATCACAATTTCAAAAAGAGGACCAAATCTCTGCAAAACAGTCCAAATTGTTTCTGTGCTACAAGTGACCCTTTCTACATCTGCTAGTAGATCTGACAGCTCCAGTTGCTAGGATAATATAGCTAGCATAAAGAAGGATTTTCAATCATAGTAATAATCTCCTCACAACTATCAACACCCACAGAATTCACTTTTTGACATCCACACAGACGTATCTAAAAGAAAGAGGATTTACTTTAAAGTAAAATAGTAACATCTCTAGTTATGACTGATCCCATGCTAACACATACTAAGACAAATTAAGGTAACATTGTTAAATACTTAAACCTAAAGAGGTGTGAAGTTTCTTCTGTAATTTGACAAGTCTTGACTACAAGTTTACAATTTAGTTTCTAGGAAAGTAAACAGACACATAACATTGTCCATGTGTCCATTCATGAGACCTAAAACTACGAGTTTTGAGATGTCCAAATCAGAACATGGTTTAACTCTTCATGAAAACACTAATTCTTGGCTTCTGCACAGCTTTCATTGTATTAATTAATAATGGTATGATGTCTTGGCTTTCTTTCACAAATATATTCTACGTCTTCTTCCATATATTGCTATCCATGTATTGTCATAATAATGCTGCTGTTATTGTGACTGTATTATGGTGATATCCATTTGGAAACCTTAACAGAAAGATTTATTTTTATAATTCTGCTTAGACTAGACTTGACATGAGGGAAGAGATGGAAGTGAAGTTGACCGATAACCAAGGCAATCTTGCATACTTCTAGTGTGTTCAATTCCTCTCTATGTGCTAGAGGAAGCTTCTGCACAAAGATAAGTCATCTCATTGCAATGGAGTATAACCAATATCAGAGGTCTTGACAAGAAACAGTCTGAAACTATTAAAGAGACATTTTCAGGTGCATTAGGAGTTCAAGATACCAAACAAGCTCAATATTTGGCTAATAATTAAATATGAAATAGTCTTCCAAGAAGCTTCAGTATCATAAAGCAAGATACAAACGAGCACCTTGAAACTGCTTAATGTGAGATTAGTCTATTTCAAACTCAATATACAAGTCTCTTCAAAATTAAGACTTCCATAAACCTGAGGCTATGCATGATTTATCTATATCATGAATTCTTTCCAAGTTCAGCAAATATTTTGCTGATTTGTCACAATTTCTAAACCTGTAAAGAATCATGGATCTGAAATGCTATTTTCGAGAGCAAAATCTACATAGTTTGGATGGTCTCCGTGCTGGTTTTGTACAAGTAAATCTGACTAGATAAAGATCTAAGTGCTTGCTATCTGTTAGATCATAATTTATTGAAATGATGACACAGAAAAGATAGGAGAAGTAGCAGAGTAGAGATATAAGTTTATATATAAAGACCAGGAAAGGCTTGACAGGAGTGCAATTCTTCAGGCCAGTATAAACTGACAACAGTTAACAGTGGAGAAACTGATGAAAATAAAGCAAGATCTTTGATGACTTGTGTAATGCTCTACCCATCAGGCCATACACCTTCTTGTAACATGTGTGTGCATGTAAAGCATGTTGCTATTGAAAGAATTATAACTGTGGGCAAAAAGCAAAGCTGTGAGTATTCTTTTTCAACTGAATGTACAAAGAAAAATTTAATAAAATATGTCAACTCTTTCATATCTTCCATGGAAACAGGCATGCAACACAGACCTCAAAGAACCTGGAACAAAAGTTTGTGGTATATTATATAACAGAAAGTTTTTACCATTTGGTATGCATGTCTGCATAGCATGCTCTTGTGTCAGTCTTAAAAAGCAAAGCTCATGCCAGAACAATGGAGAGATGGAGTTGGGATTTTTTAATGAAAATTTTACCTATTCAGATATTCTTTAAATGAAACAGAACATTGAATCTTTCCTTTGTTTTAGGGAGGTTCACCTAGCTGAAGATTTAGAGACAGAAAGGAATGTATTAACTGGAACAAAATTGCACTACTCTGCCTTTCACAATAATTGTAACTGAGGTGATGTAAGAAAAAACTAGCATTAGGTCTTCTATAAATTACAATAATCTGAGGGAATGATTCACAAAATACGAAGTATACCTTGTGCAGAAAAAATTCTTTACACCAGAATAGAGAATATGAAATGTATAGATGCAGCCCAGAAAGATTAAGATGTGAGACCAAATTCAAACCTAACAGAAAAAACATCAAAGGGATAAAACCATAAGAAAACTGATTTTGTCACAGTAATCTGCAATGGAAAAATGCAGTAGTGACTTGCACAATGTATTTCTCTGAAATGACAGAGCTCCCTGTAGCCACAGAAAGGATGGACAGAGGTACGTTTTTCTCCCCCAGTGAATCTTTCAGTAAAGAAGCTGATTTACATCATGTTTACTTCCCAGAAACATACATAAATGTAACAGAGTTGGACAAAAGGAAGGTGGTGTATATATACACACCAAGGCAACTTTGAGCTCGTCATGCATTTGAATCACCAATGAGAGCATTACCAGAACATACATAAGAGCATATGAAGGGTACAGAAGGACATTATAAAAAGAAAGTGAAAGGGTCACCTGATAAAACAGAGAGGGACATGGGCCACTGGTTTCTATCAGACAAAAGAGTGTTCACACCAGTAGTTCAGTTGAACTTACAAGAAATATCTGAATTTTGAGAACTTTGCCTATAATAATCTATTAAACTGTGAGACTATGCAACTATTCTTTTAATTGCATTCAAGAAGAATATACGTAAAGCCCAAAGAGGAAAATATGTCCTGAAAAGATCTATTAAGCATAAACTTTATTAGAAAGCTGAAAGAGTGACCACCGAATAGAAACTGGACAACTTCAAGTACCCAAGTACGTACCAGTGAGGTGCACCAAAACCTAAGAAATTGCTGTTGAGTAAAATGCAGATATAATTTCATCTGATCATCCCTTAAGTATGATACAGATATCAGACTAAAGAATTTTAATGCTACTTAAATTTTAAAATCCATTATGACATGAATGTTCAAATAGTTTAAAGTGTTTCCATTTAGAAACTAAGATAAAAGAGTACAAACTTGCAGAGGGTACTTGAGAGTGATTTACAGATCACACACATCCACAGTGAGCTACTCTCATGAATGTGTTTGCAAAGCACATAGTAGAAGAGAGACTATAAAAACTAAGATTTTAGATCTAAGTTTAAAAATATGTTTATTGTGATTCAAAGCTAACATTATTCATTACTCAGCCAATATATTAGTGTAGATAATATTCTCTCACTTCCTCTGAGTCTTCTTTAATCTTATACGGATTTATTTTCTGTGTATCTCTGAGTAATCAAAATTTATAGACTTGATATCTCTCTAGTTAAAAACATCCCCAGTGTTCCTGCCATTTCATTTGTATATATTCTTTTTTTTTAGTGAGTGTCTGAAACAAGGATTTAAAAAAAAAATAGAAAGAATCAGCAATTTGATTTCTTCGAACGAATATATTAAACAAATATTCCTTTTAAGGCAGTGATTAATCTAAGTCGGTGTTAATAAAGGTGGTTGAAAATTTAATGTTAGGCATTCCTTCAGCAGATGTGCATGTTCGGGACTATAGTAACAAAGCAAAAATCAAAAACATTTAACTCATCTTTCCTTTCAATAAATAATTTTACTTAACAAAACCTTCATTTGAATTACATACCAAAAGAAACCTAAATATACTCAAAATACGTTCATAAATAGAACTGCTAATGACTTTTCTGATTAAACTGAAAATTGTAATTTGTCAAAGTTGAAATGTTTTGCAGAAATGTCATTGATTCAATAAACTTTGAACAGTGCACTGGCAAAGCACTGAACAGGGCCTGGGTGGGATACAGGCTCCTGCAGGTGCAGACAGCCTTACTACATGGGGTTTTCTAAGAGCCCTGTGTCACAACAATGCTGCGAGAAAGTGCAAAAACTTTGAACTGGAGCTCACAGGCTCCAGACTGAGTACAGCGGAGCCAGGAGCCTGAACAGTAGAACACACCAGCCTCGACACCAAGACAGTTCTTGGACCTGAAACAATGTACAGCATAGCCCCAAGAGCCTCAGCTGAATCCACTGCTGTCAGAGCTTTCAGATTTCACGTCCTAGTGCTGGAAGCCTTGGCTTTCTGGGTGTGCTTGTAACCTAGGCTGCATAGAAACAGAAATTCACTGGAAAAATTTCTTTATGACAGGCATGACTTTTTTTGAGTTATTTTTAAAAACACATCATGTGTGTGAATACGTCACGAGACTGTAGCATAGTCTAATGTATTAAAACTAGGTTTAAACCAGATAGCTTAAAAATTGCTAGCAATATAGAAAAATAGCTAAGATATCACTAGTTTGCCATCCAGTCAAGTACCATCTTCCAGGATGCAATTTAATCTGATGCATAACCAGAAGTACTAACACTGATTTGACCAGTGAGCTAATAAGAAAACTGTAAGCAGCTTCATCTTGACTGGATTTCTATCTCTTGCTAATTGATTTGGGATACTTAAATCAAGCATATACCAGAATAAAAATACAACATGGAAAACGCACAGAATTTACAGGCAGGTGTGACAGGAAATGAATGGTAGCTGCAGAATTTAGTACAGAGAAAATATATACGATGTGTCAACACATGGCAAAGTGTGAAGAATACATGCTTGCATGTATAAAAGAATGTATGTATTCACAGTACCAAGCAATTTGCAGTTTAAGGAGTAGCTATTGTAATGTTTGTTGAATCCATAAGGAAATCCCTGGTTGCTGTAAGGTTTAGTTACATGTAAACATCAAATTAATCTGTAAAGATGCTCTTGCTCTGCTACCTTATTTATTGTAAAGAAGAGACTTGACATCCTTATGATTATGTTATGTGGGACCAGTGTTAATGCTTTAAGGTATCTTCTGGTTTCCTAGAAACCTTAATCCTAAGCCAGACTTGTAGACTGGTCTACTAGGAAATCAGAAAGAGACAAAAGACAGGCATGGATAAATTCCCCTAAACTTCTGTTAATTCACCTTTGGAAAAGGATGTTATTGCATAAATATCTCATGGAATTTCCTAATTGGTTCATCCTACTTCCCAGCTTGTTCCAAAAATCAAGTTGGGAGTGCAATAATACTGTCTAGGATTTAAGTTTATTTTATTATTTTAGACAGGCACGGTTTGGGACTAGGTTCTGTTCCATTGAATTGTTTGTTTTATTTCCTGGGACCCTATAAGACTGGCTGCTTGACAGAGACACTTGGTTCTGGGCACTTACTTTCCCTCATTATCTCTGAAGAGTGAAAAAATAGCTCTTTTGTTCCCCTTATCACTTCAGTAAGTTATCCAAATATTCATTTCTCTTTTAAGAAGAAAAAGACAACTGAAATCATGCAGAAACTATGCTTTATATGTTAAGAAAAACATTATCATTCAGGCAAAGTGCTAAGCACTCAGATAATAAAACAGAATAATTCTATTTCTAGGGTTTTCCATTTCATGTTTTTTTCATTTTCAGCTTAACTTGAGCAATTTAAGACAGATTTTGCATGATATAAAAGAAACACTCTCTGCACCAAACTTTGGGATTATATTACAAACAATTTATCTGCATCAATCATGACATTTTCATACAAGATCATTAGCAAAAAATAAATTAAATGGTGACACCTCAGATAGTGTGAACTGGCAAAGTACTTCTAACTGCAGTGGAGTTCTGCCAATTTCCACATTGGCTGAGAGCTTGGATCTTAAATCTATATCATAACATTAGAAAGAAATAAATTGCAAATTCTCTCTCACTAAATAACGTAGTCTCAAAGAAAATAAAAGTCTTCTACATAAATAATTGTACAAGCATGTGACAAAGTATATGTTTTTACCAGTAAGTGGACCTGAAATACATTACTGGCAAGATATCAAGGTCAGAGGTGAAAATTTTGCATTGTAATAAATGCAGTGAGGCTTTTTGTTTTGAGAAAGAAGGAACTTGATTATTTTAAGAAACCTGATTATTTGATGAATTTTTCCTTTCTTCATGTCCAAGTGCAGTGAAAATTCTATACTCCCCTGAAACACACACGATTGTTTTCTTTTGTCATCCATGCCCATATGGTACAACAAGCTTGGATCCAAAATATTTTCTCATGATTGAGGGTAAATGTCTGATTTTTACTTTGAGCATATGGTAGCATTTTTTATTGTTCTTCTATTTATAAATACTTTATTATCATTTATTAAACAATATAGACCATATATCCCACTGCAGTAAGTTGCACAGGTAGGATTCATTAGAGTCACCTGCAACAACTGCAACATGAATCATTAAAAAAAAAAAAAAGAGTACAATACAATCTTAATTCCTTATTAAATGTTAGAATTGATAATATAAATTTTTTTGCTCCCAATTCTAAAATATTTCCATATAAAGCAATCACTGTATTTGTCTTCAATGAATGACATACACAGGAATTCTCCACCACATTCACTCTGTGCCTCTTCCCCCATTCAGACCTCATCAGTTTTCACAGGACAGGACCTGGCCCAACAAGCCTTGATGTGGTAAAGATTCAAGTAGCCAAAGGGTACCAAATCAACATGCCAAAGCCTACAATACACCACAAAAACAGCAAATGAATCAAAGCCTTTTGTCATCTATTCATAAACCAGCAAGTCTAACAATAGGAGACCTGCACTTTCCTTCAAGCATTATCTAGTCAAACTAAGAGAATTCCAAAAAACTTTGGGACTTCCTTTAAGGGCTCCATGATGATTCAGTATAAACCCTCAAATCAAGTGTAATCTTTTAAATGCAAGTGAAAGGAACATCATATTGTATACCAGAACAATGGCAAACAGAGTTACTGTATATTATTAAACGATTAGGCACCTCTTTTAGCAAAATAGACTTATTGGTTTCTGCACAGTCAACGTAAAGACTCTGGCCTGCCTCTTGGAGACTAATGCTGCAGACAAAATCAACATCTAAACATAGCATTTACTCTTTCACAGAACTCTTGCACCGCTCTGAAAGCTAAGAATCTGGCTATACACACAGCTAGGAAAAGCTACAATCAAGGAAACAGCTATCTGGAAGAGCAAGTGCCTGTAGAGAAGGCAGATCCACTTAAGGCAAATTCTAAATTGTTCATCTTGAAGATAAACAAGTTCAACATTTCCAATGTTGAGGATCAGGATGTGTTTTGGAGAGTATCTTTCCATGTCAGTTTTCTAGATACGTTCAATGTATCTGTTCAGTCACAAGAAAGGCATTTGACTGTTGGACTTCATAGGTTGCTGTTTCGCACATAAGCCTGAGTAAATAAGATTGCGAAAGAAAGTTTTTCTTACATGCTCATCCCCATGCATAGCAAAGTATCAGAACCTGAAAATCAGCAAAATGGAAATGCAGCCATACCTTTATTTTTGTAGACCTTGTGCAAGTACTGTACCTAACACACAAAGTTCCTGTACAAGATGGCCCAAGTGAACTTCATCAAAGAAAAAAAATCTCTATTATTGAGATATCGTTACCTCCTATCCTTCTCCCCTCTCTCAAATCCTCATCCACTTCCCACAACAATGCAATGGCAAAGAATTAAAGTAAATAACCTAGAAAGTTACTTTCCACTTCCATTTTTCTTATTTTTTTTAAGTCTTGCATTTTTGAACCATTTTTGCATTGGTAATGAAAAACAGTTTCTGTAGGTATATTACAGAGAAGCAAGAAAAATATTGGCAACCATCTCTAATCATAAGTGGGGAAAAAAATGAGTTAACTCTTTGAAATACTATTTAAAAACAAATAAACCAAAACCAGTTAGTTTTTCCAAAAGCCCACAGCAATTTCAGGGTAGCTGCTGTCAAGAAAAGTCAGACAGGCTGTCAGAAAGTAAAAGTACCTTCTGGCTGTGAAGATTGCTGGTCCCTAAGGAAGCTATATTTCCAAAATTATTTAAATTTGAGAAATAAATCTTTCTTATTATTATTTTTTATCTTTCATTAGAACAGCAATGTATCATTACAACATAACTGTGGAAGTCCCTAGCAGTAATAACTCTAATTACTGAATCTCAGAAGCAAAAACATTCAGGTATCAAGGCAATTTTTACAGGGTGAATTTCTCAAGAGCTTAGTTCACTGGTTTGATATCTGCAAGCCAGAGCTACTTAGGTTTGCATTCAGTGTCTGACGTGTTCAAGATTTTATTGCATTCAGAAACTGGCAGAGCATATACTGAAAAAATGTGTAAGAGGCAAGTGGAGAGTGTGTCATCACATTCTTAGTTCATTTAAGGTTACAAGAAGAGTACTTTGACATCTCAGTCAATATGCAGAATTCTTAACTTTCAATTCAGGCTAGTATTAGAAATTATCAAACATAAAAGGTTTGAGAAAGCAACTTTTTTTCTTTTTCATTATGTGGGGTTTTTTACTCATTTTGTTTTAAATCTACATTTGTCCTTGTATTTCACTGCAGTTATTTATATAAATTCTAAATAGACACAAGAATATTACAGTTATATTTAGGTAATTATGTTAACAGCAATAGAGCTGGCACAGGAAAGGATGAGAAATTGTTGTACGCTATTTTCTTAAATTATAAACAATTCATATTATTACTAAAGTTTTACCTAAACCTTTTGATTTTTGCAGTAAAAGTTGTGCAGCATTCTGACAAGGATAAGTTCCCTCTTATAGTTCTGTGGGAATTTTTTTTCTCAGACGCAGGCCAAAACATACCACAGAAATATTGACCCTCTTCAGTACAGAATTCCGGCAACACATTGCTCACATCTTGGCCAGATCCTAGAAATGCAGAGGAGCGTGAAAATGAAAAGTAATGAGGGTGGAGAGGAAGGAAACATTCCAAACTTGTCAAGTCTCAAGAAATGTTAAGTTTGGGTCCAGTTCAAGTTTTGGGTGAAGATTTAACTCAGTTTTTATTTTCTTCAAAATGCCTGAGCACCCTCAGGGAGTATTCCCTTCCTAGAGAGCTCTTAGAAAAACACATTTTTTCACTGACAAAAGGATCAGCAAATGGATCCTGATGCCAAAAGTCTGAAGTTAAACCAGTTAATGTGGCAAGTCTCGCTCATACATTTGTTCCTTAAAATGGATTTGTTACTTAAAGAGGCTCTTAAGAGATTATGCAGAACTTGCATATTTAGTGATTATTTGTATTTCCAAATGAGACAGACAGTTTTCTATCATACTATATGCACTGATGCAAAAAAATCACTTCTTTATTCTTTAGTTTCAAAGTCTCTTACATACTGAAGCTGTTCCTTTAAAACATATTTTCTAAAGACATTTACAGCTAGAAATGTGCTGCTGATCCAAAACATCAAGAAAAGGAACAGAGGAAGAGGGAGGATCTCTGAATAATTTAAAGCAGCCTCCTCATTCAAAAGTCATTCTCTTTTTAATCTCTCACACTTTGTAGCCAGAGACTTTATGCTGGGTTCTGGCAGAAAGTCAGGAAACAATATATCTGCAGCTTTAGAGCAGGATGAAAAGAAACAACAAAAAGTACAGGAGACTCACTACAAGTTCTACTTTTACACAAAGTTTATTTTCCAGATATTTGTCTGCATTCATAGGAAGAATCCACTGCTTGAGGACAGAATCTCTCCTCACCACCTGCTCTCTACCTACACAAAGACATGAGCATGAATGTACACGCATGTGCACGAGTACACACAATTTGCTCTGCCAGAACAGATGTCTTTGATTAACCATTGATGTTTATGTTATTTTTGATAATGAGTTCTCCTGGAACAAAAACTTTGAATGAAAATAAATTATCTGCATCATTAACAAAGACAACAATCAATAACCAGTTCAGTCAGTCCAAAATTCCTCTAATCAGAGATTATGAAAACAAGCTTTACTCTAACAAACTCTAATACTTCCTTTTTTCTTCTTTTTCTTCTTTTTTTTACCATAATCACTTTGTAAAAGACCAGACAGGCCTATTGTAGAGGATCTCTTAATGGATCCAATAAGGGAATAGAGGCCACCTGTCCTGAAGGAATACTTTATAAAGATCCCTGTGAAGAATCAAATAACCCGGAGAAAAAAAAGCTTCCCAGACACCACCTACTTGGAAGTTGACTAAAGAAAACTCATCTGCAATTATCGATGGATTCGATAATGAGCTTTTTCAATCCTCAAGGCTAGCCACAGCCTTGTGCTCAGCTACGTGTCTTTTCAATATCCGAAGAAATGTTCTCAACATTTGCATACTATTTTTTTCATTTACTAAAGAATTTTTGTGCTCCTCTACTTCCACCTCCTCTTCTTCCATACCTTTAAAAGAAATGTATTGAAGATATGCAATGTTAAACACACATTTTTTTTTTCCTTTGATTTAGCACTTAGAGCATTGCAACATGCCATCAACACTAAGCTTCTTGGAGACCACTAATAAACATTTCATGAACCAGTGTGAGAGTCACTAACACCTTCAATAACTTTTATGGAGTTCTGATTCAGTGCAAAAGTGATCAGATAATTATTTCCTGGGGAACTTATGACTTTATTCTCAAAATTCATGCAAAAGATGTCTAAGAATAGAGGATTCATTGACATGCCATGTTTGTGTGGCCTCAATTCAAGCTTCCATTCAGTGCTGTCAAATAGGTAAATGGCTAACTGTGAAGCTCTGTAGACACAAGCCACATCTGACTGTCATTGCTCATGCAACAATTAAGGGCACTTGCACAGACTGGAATACATCAACATGAATGTAAAATGGACTGGATTTCAAATCTATCGAAGAGTAACTCATGTTGCACAGTTAGATCACAGGGAAGAAATTGAGAATCACAGAATCATAGAACGGTGAGGATTGGAAGGGATCTCTAGAAATCATCTAGCCCAATCCCTCTGCTAAAGCAGATTCCCTTCAATCAGCTCACATAGGAATGTGTCCAGGCCGGTTTTCAAAACCTTCAGAGAAGGAGAATCTACAACCTCCCTGGGTAGCCTGTGCCAGGGCTCTATCACCCTTACAGGAAAGGAGATGAGATGTTCCAGTTCCTTGATCATCTTGGTGGCCCTGTGCTGGACTCTCTTCAGAAGTTCCCTGTCCCTCTTGAACTGGGGAGCCCAGAACTGGACACAGGACTCCAGATGAGGCCTTACCAGGGCAGAGGAGAGGGGGAGCAGAACCTGCCCCAACCTGCTGGCCACACTCTTCTTGACCACCCAGTTTGGTGTCATAAGTGAACTTGCTGAGGGTACACTCTGTCCCCACATCCAGGTCATTGATGATGTTGAACAAGACTGGCCCCAGAATCGATCCCTGTGGAACTCCACTGGCCACAGGCCTCCAACTTGACTCTGTGCCATTGATCACCACCCTCTGGGCTCTGTCATTCAGCCAGCTCTTGATCCACCTCACTGTCCACTCATCCAAGCCACACTGCCTGAGCTTTCTGATGAGGATTTTATGGAAGACAGTGTCAAAAGCCTTACTGAAGTCAAGGCAGATAACATCCACTGCTCTCCCCTCATCTAGCCAGCCAGTTATGCACTTGTAGAAGGCTATCAAGTTGGTTAAGCAGGATTTCCCCTTGGTGAATCCATGTTGACTTCCTCTGATAATCATCTTTTTGTACATTGGGTTAGAGATGACATCCAGGATGAGCTTCTTGCCTTTTTGAAGACTGGAGTGACATTGGCCTTTCCAGTCCTGAGGCACCTCACCTGTCCTCCATGATCATTCAGAACTGATGGAGAGCAGCTTAGCAATTACATCAGCCAGCTCTCTCAGCACTTATGGGTGCATCCCTTCAGGACCCATGGATTTATGGGTATCTAGCTTGCCTAACAGGTCTTTAACGCTATCCTCATCCACCAAGGGAAGGTCTTCCATTCTCCAGACTATCTCATTATCCTCCAAGGACTGATCTTCCTGAGGGCTGGCCTTGGCTGTAAAGACTGAGGAAAAGACGGCATTCATAAGCTCTGCCTTGTCAGCATCCTCCATCACCAAGGTATCCTTCTTGTTCATCAGTGCAATCACATACTCTCTAATCTTCCTTTTGCTACAGATGTACTTGAAAAAGCCCTTCTTGTTTTCCTTTATATCCCTTGCCAGATTTAATTCCAAAAGGGCTTCATCCTTCCTTGTTTCATCTCAAGAAACTAGGCCCTTTTCCCATCTCCCATAGACTTCCTCATTCTCCTTGAGTTGTTCCAGTAGCTTCTTGTTCATCCATGCAGACTCTTACCTCCTTTTCCTGATTTTTTACTCATGAGGATACACTAATCCTGAGCTTGGAGAAAATGATACTTGAAGACTGACCAGTTCTCTTGGGCACTCCTACCATCTAGATTCCTAGCCCATGAGATTCTTGCAAGTAGGTCTTTGAAGAGGCCAAAGTCAACTCGCCTGAAGTCCAGGGTCACAATACTGCTTGGTGCCTGCTTTCTTCCATGCAGGACCTTGAACTCTACCATCTCATTGTCCCTGCAGCTAAGGTTGCCTTGAACCTTCACATCCCCAACCAGAGCTTTTTTATTTGGCAGTGTAAGTCCAGTAACACATCCTTCCTCATAGGCTCTGCAACCATCTGAGACAGTAAGTTGTCATTAAGGCACTTCAGGAACTTCTGGACTGTGCGTACCTGGCTGCATGGCTTTGCCAGCAAATATCAGGGTGACTGAAGTCCCCTGTGAGGTCCAGAGAAGTTCAAAATATGAAAGAGAGAAATAAGTGTAAAAAGAAGAAGGGAAATGTGTTTAGATACAAAGAAAGGATACTAAGTATAATAATTTCATAGTTATGTCTATTGTTGCTAAGCACACATCCTGAAGCTAGGCAGTGTAGTGCAAAGAGAAGTCATGGGAGAAAAGCAAATTGGTAACTCAAGAAGCCTTCCTTTAAAAAGAAAGTAATTCTAATTGCATGCTAAAATTAATATTCAGGCAAAGTTATCCTCTCATAACATCCTACTGTTCCCATAGCCACCTATTCTTTTAGGTATGCATGTACAGTTTTAGCCTGAAGATTCATGAAGAACAAGTTTCTACAAATCAACACAGAAAAATGCATTACAGCGAGACAACAAACTCTCCTCAGGTCATGGTGGACTCTAACCCAGTCAGAAATAAACTTAACTGCTCTCCAATGACACTTCCAGAGGAACTTCATTCGCTGCCGAACATGGCAATGCTCTAGATGTCATACAGAGGGATGAGAAATATATTCCCCAGTGCCAGGCTGACTCAGGGGCTCATAGGGGAAAGCCCTTTTGCAGTTATGGTTTTCTTCTTAACCCAGAACCAAAGTAGAGGAAGACTGAATGTTGTCTAAGAGTTTTGCTAAACCTAAGCAGAAACCATATGCACTTTCAAGTCCCCACCATACCCTGTAGTCAAAACAGACTGCAGGAATCTTAAAGAATCATAGGCATCTTCAGCCACAGCAAATCATCACCACCACAACCACAACAACAATAACACTGACTTGTACTGCAGCCACTCTGTGTTCTGCATGTAAGCAGGATATACTAAAAACTTTGTAATATCCTTCAGATTCAGTTGAGAGTGTAGAAAGATCAGTTTTTCATCTTTTCAGGGAAAATCCTTGCAACTGGTTCCCTACGAAACTGAAAGTAAGTCCGTGAGAGTAAGTACTTGAGAGTATGATAAAATATTTTAACTGATTGTACATTACCATTAAAGCAGATTACACATTAAATATTTATCTTTGAAAGATTTTTTTCTTGACATTATAATCATTAAATTCCTTTTTCTTCTCATCTTTATTAGAGTTTCCAAACAAAACTATTGACATTAAAGGGTGCATTTTTCTTTCTTTTGTCATTACAGTGCAAAATCTTTTCTTTGACCATATTTCATTTCCCCTATTAAATTGTTCAATAGTTGATACAGTTTACCCATGCCTATGAAATTCTCTCATTGAAGTGTTTAACATTAATGTAAATGGTACTGTATTTTCATGCCAACTAGAACTTTTATGAGACTATGCAATCTTAGTTGGCTCTACTTTTTCTTCAGTAGTTCTGCAGCAGCAAATATGATGCAGTATGAGCAGCTGAACTATTCTAATAATTACATCTGCTTTACTATATCCCTACACATCTCACCTGTTTTAACTGAAGGGCAACAAAGACCTCCAGTTGATCATTGATACTTTTAAATTAGCACATAATGATAATATTGAATTCTGAAGGGAGTCCTTCTTAAATCTCAGCATATGTCTTTATGTTTAAATAGTTAAGCTACATCTGGATATAAAAAAAACCAAGTCAGAACATCTCTCAATGGACTGTGCAAGGAAACTCACTCAGTGGGCAGAATACATAAATGAGGATAACCTTGAAGACAATTTTTGGTTAAAAAAGCCTACAGCTATTTGAAAAACAAATCTAAGAAATGCATAGCTTTATGCTAGCAATGCATTTAAGCCGTAACAGGGAGATTTCATTCAAAGGCTCTAGAGGAAAATATTGCATTTTAAGACACTTCATTTTCATCTAAGACATTAGTTTTGCTAAGTCTAATCATGCAATAAAGAGCATCAGAAGGTACAGTACAATGCAAAATTATCTCCTATGTCTCTGAGAAATATTTAATTCATTTTGGAAGTACAATATAACTAAACACTGATTTTGGAGGCAGGTAAAAGAATAGCAACATACATCAACTTTGCTGCTTCTAGACCAGTTAAATTGTTACTTGAACAAAGAGTTTTCCTTTCAAGTGGATAAGGAGGGCAAGCATTACCACTATTTTTCAGGTTAGTGAAGCTGAAAGATAAAAAAGATATTTAGACATTTTTCAAAGTCTTCACGATGTTTTTCAATAATGTGACAATTCATTAAATTAGATGTTTCTTTTCAGGAGAACTCGGGAGATTTTAATGATACAAATCATTAAAATAAAAAGAATATGTGTAAAATGATTTTTTTTTGGTCCATATTTCAATTATTACACCATTTATGAAACTCACTCAGTTACAGAACTACTATCATATCCTCACACATTTTAAGATGGAGAGAGTGACTTTTTAGCCCAAATCTATGAATAAACAGGAACAAGAATAACTGAACCATTTTAAATTTTATTTTAAAATAAAATTATTTCATCTTGATTTTTTCCAGTCATTTTTTTCTGTCTGGCAAATTAAAAAAAGCATAGGAGTAATTTAAGTCAGCCCAAGTCACAAAAGGTATCCTTGGCAATCACCTGCACTTTTTTGGTGCAACTTTGTATGAGAAACAATCATTAGTGATGAATCAATTGTTGCATCAAAATCTAAAAGTTAAAAATACAAAAAAATACAATAGTGACAAGAATAAAGGAAGAAAAACAAATTTAAACTCAATATATAATGAAAAACATTGTATAGAACATAACAATAAAGATCTTAGTTGCTATATTTAAATGTAATATAAAGCTAAAATTTGTCATCATTGTTGTCAATAATACAATGATAATCAATGCAAAAATCTAGGCATCAAATATTCCTATGTATCTTGCTATTGCCAGCTTTGTCTAATATTTTATATTAACAACAAAAACTTCTGGAAGGAAATATTTAAATAGCAAATTAGCAAACCTTTGACATAGAATTAGCACAACTGAAACAAGCAAGTCCACTGGTATGTGTAGTATAAACAGTTATATACATGCTCTATCCATACTTTGAGAATACTTTTAATCTTGGAAAATGTTTTCTTTTGTGGCAAATTTGATTAAACATTTAAAATATTAAAGTTTTAATAACACAGCAGCTTCAGGGAAAGCAGAATCTTGGATACACATCATGAATGACTATCAAGCATAGTGTACCACCACCAAAAAAAAAAAAAAAAGCAGAAGTCATATGGTAGGCAGTAATGATCAAAAATATACAGATACAACCCTCTGTTTCAGTTGCAGTTTAAGTACTTTTAAACTGCATGTGGCAAGATACCCTGATCCAAAGGGCAGATGTGAGCCTCATCCGGTGCTTCTGGGTGCACTCAATACCTGTGCTGAGAGCAGTTGACATCTATGTTTCTTTTATTCTCTAAATAACTAACAAACAAAAAAAAAATTGAAGGAATTTGAGTATGAAAGGGGGTTTATGGGCATCTGAAATCTGAAATGCACTGAAAGGCTAAAAATGCTTTCAAGAGGCTTCACATCATGTATATACTTTCCAAAGCCATTCCAAACACTAGAATAGTGCATAATCAGGTCTGCAGTCAGGAAATATAACTAAAGCAGTTGTAACAGACTTACACAAAGAGTTCACACAGCAAGACATACTTTACTACACAAGTTCTTAGGCTTTACAATCAATAATACAATAAAATGTAATAGCTACTTCACTCTTAACCATGACACTTGACCAGAAAACTCTACATTCTATTAATCTAAAAGCGTATAATTGGCATTTCAAACTGCATCTGTTTTGTCAAAATCTAGCTAAAGATTTATCTAAATAGAATAACCTCTTAGAGGTGAAGACATCCACTGAATTTCAAAATATAAGTGTATAAAAAAACTCAGCATTATTATTTAACAATTTTCTATTTCTATTTAAATCTGTATGGTTTTATATTTAAAAAATAAAGTCAAGCCTGAATCCTGTAACAGCAGAAAAATTTCCCATCTCATGATAGTGGTTTCTGTTCTTCCCATAGAATTTGTTAAATAACATTGACTAGATAGAAATTTAAGGGCTTAAAAACTTTAAAAGGAAAACCCTCAAACTATTGGAAGTATGCAGAATAAAAGAGAGCTTAATTTCCTTTTTATTTCTTTCTGAAAACTCACGAGTACTAAAGAAGCTAAAGTCTGTATTCAGAAGAAATTAATTCCCAACTGTATACATTGTTTGCAAAGGTTCCTTTTATTAAGTCTCTGAGTGATTCTTCCAACCACTGAAAGAATCCTGAAAATACTCAGGAGACTTACACTGGATATGCTACCAGACCTTCAAATGTTGATTTGCTGAAGTTACAAAGTGAAGTATTTTCTCCAATATATTTGTTCTCTCCACATATCACTCCTCAGTGTATAGATATAAAACAATGAACAGTAAATTCTCTGTTATTAATATTGCTATAAATATCTATCTGCAAGATATAGCAACATGTCTTGGAGAACCCATGGCCTCTAGGAATACAAAATGAACCACAGTTGATAGAAATGACATGCAAAAATAAATTCATCTCATCCAGAGAAATAGATCCATACACAACTGACCAAATCACAGAGATGCAAAGGAAATCTTTAGGCTTTTGCCCTCCACTGGAAACACTATCCATCTACCTTGTCAGGCAGAAAAACGAGGTCAGAACATTCTGTGAAATCACTGTTCATAGTCTCTATGGCAATAACCTTCTTCCTTTCCAAGACAGGTTACTATTTCTAAACATCCTTACTCTACATTACAGGACAACTGGTGAAGTTTAACTAAATTTAATCTTCCTGTACCTTTGAGATTGGGATCCATCAGCAAGATGTCATTTCTGCCTCTCAGTTAATGCATCAGCTGGCCATTAACAGGAAGACTCTGGGTTACCCAGAGAGGAAATAAGAATAGTGAATTCATTCCACTTCACAGTGGTGAAAAGGACTGTGTGTGATGCAAGGCAAGGAAGAATGTGCTCCAGGATCTGAAAGCCACAGAGTAAACATCCAGAACAGGCACCTAGTTATCTACTTACTATTACACTGCTTTGAGCTGTATTATTACAATAGGCATTTCAATTTTGTCCAGTAACTTTTTTTATTGAGCAGAATAATTTGTGTTTGCCAGACAACACTCTCACAAGAAAGCTTATGTTCATGATTTGAACACAGGAAGCATTACAGAGATATCACTCCACTTAGTAAAGTTTTTTCATGGTACAGTAAGTGCCATCTATCATTTGTCTCACTTCAGCTTCCAGTGCATCATTCTGCAGCACAGTGAGTTACTTCTAAATCCCCTTTTTAAAAAAAATTATACATATTAGGTTTTCTACAGCTCTTACATAGGTTTTTTTCTTCACTACTGGTATAATCTTGGTACTTCTCTTCTGGATCACCTACTCATCTTTTAAATAAGCGATACGAAAATTGTACACAGTAGTCTACTAATGCCGTCTTACAGAGATTAAAAAAGCTTCCTATTTCCAGCTTGTATTTCTATGGATTACACTAGCCTCTTTGCCTCAATATTGATCTGGGGGCTCACAATCGGATGCTTATCCACAGCAACAATCTCCTTCACTAAAAGCCCCATTTTCAAACCACCGTTCTTCATGCTCTCACCTTGTTCCTAGCTAAAAAGAGCATCAGTGGGGATTAATGCACTTTTTTTTTAGAGGATTACACTAGTAAATGATACAGATAACTCCAGATGATTTCCCTCATCATGCTTATTTCCAACTTTGTCAGTCACGTATTTCATCAGCAGTTATAGCTCTGAGACATAGACATTGATTGTGATTTGCTGTTATTCCACCTCTGTCAGAATACTCAAATAGTGTATATGGAAATCTGTCTATATGCATACTAACACTCTTTCGTTAGTCAAACCTTTGTAAAGTCATATGAAATTAGTCATAAGGTTAGAAATAAAGCATCAGCAGCTGTGAACCTTCTTTTTTTACTCTTAATTACCAGGTGAGGAACACAATCACCTATTGGTTTTGTGGTTCTTGTGCACAGTCACATTAATAAAATTGTTTAATTTCCGAGTTCGCTGGGCCTTTCCTTTGGTATCTGGTTTACATTGTTCATTTTGACAGTATTTGTTTCACATTTGCTTCTGAGCACATAATAATCACTTCCTTCTCTAAGTTCAGCTTTTATAAATAAAGCAGAAAAAGCAGTTTTGCTTGACTGAAACAGAAATTTTAATCAATAAAATTTCTTTGGGCACATATAAGAACCGCAACATTTTTCTTCATGCCATGAGTTTCTGTTATATGCAGATTATTTGTTTATTTAAACTAAATGTTTGAAAGACAATATGCAACTAATTAACCTCTAACAATGACTTAATTGTGAAATTCCTTTCTGAGGTAGTTAGGGTAAGATTAAAAGAAAATTTTTTGGACATCAAGGCCATCATCATTCTAAAACTCTTACATCTCCTGTAAATAAAGAACAAACAATGAGATACTAGATGTTATGCAAATTAGCTTTATGCAAAATACGTCTTTGTTAACAGAATAATTAATATGAAAAATATTGTTGAAAGGCTAGAAGCAGTGCCCACCAGTCCTGTAAGTTTGCTAGATGTGTACCTCTATGTATGGGCTCCCAATAGGCCAATCTTCTAACCCCTACTGTTTCTTGCCCCTCACCTTATAAAAGCTCCATTGCATATGGCCACGACATCAGTAAAATCCACTGAAAAAAAATTTTTTTTCTTCTTTTTGACACAGTAATTTCTCTGACAGATCAGCAGGCTGTGATCTAGCCCACTCAGCAGTAACATGACCACTACAGCAAACGCAGAGGAGCAGCAGGAGCATCTAGCTCAGAAAATGAGTGATCACCCCTTGGCAGTGCGGTCTCAGGTCAATAGGTAAGCTAAAGCTTACTGTGACACTGCATTTGCAAGGAAGAAAAAAATTATCTACTTTTTAAAGAGGACAGCAAAGCCATCTCCTGCATAACAAAAATTCAGGTGAGCTTCAAGATGAAAGATTAATTTTCTTTAAACCTCCTTGTAGACTCCAAATGAAAACAGCCTTAAAAACTAATACATTCCACCATGAAGAATTTCCTCCAAGCAATGCACTGTATAAGTAAGACACGAAGGAAGATGTATTCGCTTTGCAAACTGAACAGTAAAATCCACCTTCAAACAACACTGTCCCTGTCTCCATGGTCACCATTCTGCACAGTGTCATCACACATGACAGAGAGCCTTAGGTGGGTACAAGAATAAAGCTGTTACTGACTTCTAGTCTCAATGCATTATCAAAACCATAGACTTTGCCTTCATCCAAAACACCACCTTCAGCTGTATGCGTTTCCTCTAAACCTTACAAGCAAGCATAAGCATTACAATTCCATTCTACCTATGAGTCTTGGAAGAAAAAAAAAATCTAGATGATTGCACAAAATCTCTTGTCTATCTACGATGGGTGGATAGCATCTTTATCACTGGAACTAAAATTAAGATTCTGTCACTGATCTATAACAGTTCCGTCCATCAACATAGCTCAAGGCTTTTTTTATGTCAACAGTCTATAAGAAACAAAACAAAGGCCATAATGCCATCCTAATATATATCACAGTTGAACTAATTGATCTCTTTAAAGAAGTGACAATAAAAAAAAAACAATACATAAACAAGCAGTCAGAGAAAACGTCTTCCCTGAAGAAAATAACAGTTACAATACCTTCACCAATCCAAAGGTGACATATGCCCTTTCTCCAGTAAAGGTAAAACCATTCCTGATTGATCTAAAACACCTGGTTTTCACAAAACATATTGAAATTTAGAGAGAAAATCATGAAATGGGCAAGAATTGCGTAAAGATCACACTTTGAGAACAGCCTTCCTCAGACTCTACTAGCCTCTAAGACAGTACCTTGACAAATAGCATCAGAAATGGATAAGCAAACAGATTAGGGAACCAAAGCAGAGAGTTACTAAGGGTGTGTTCCAAACACAGAATCTCAGCAGGTCTGTGAGGAAGCCTACAAAAGCATAAGTAAAACACGGAAATTCTAACATTGTGCCTGATATATCTGAACCTTATCTGCTTTACCTTCTTGGAGCAAAACTTCATTTCTTTTCATTTTTAATGCAAGTGGTACAAGTGATAGCTTAGCAGTGAACAAACTGGTGCAAAGAAATGCAACCTTATGCATTTCAGATCTTGCTGTAAAATCCCTTGGAAATCCAGCATGAAACTTTCTCTGATGCACATAAAAATATTTCAAGCGTAATCTTGTCATGCATGTGGGCATGCACAAAGCACATCTTACTCAAGTGTAAAGGCTTAATTTTATTCATTCTTTTTGTAAGTCTACACAATACACTTCTTGTAGAACATGTGTCTAAAATGCCATGTATACAGTAACAGAAGGATCACGATACAAGTTATGTCATTGTTAAGGCAAAGCAAGTTGCAATGGTAGAGAATTGTAAAATATCTACTTATTCTTAACAAGCAACTTTGCTAACTACAGAGGGTCGACATTGCAAGAAATGGCAACAGTTAAATGGTGACATAGCACAGTTGATCAGTTGCCTCTTAGGTACAATACTTCAATCATGTAAAATTATTTTTTTGATGCAAAGAATTCCGTAAAACATTATTTTCTTCATTACAATGTTCACCTTTACCCAAAGAATGACCTACAGTCAATGGACTTTAGAGTCTTGGTGTTTCAGTTATATTTTCATCAAATTTAGTTATGTGCCATCAAATATCTCAGGTATTTTAAAGGACTGCTAAAGAAAGGTGCAGAGAAAAACGTAGTTAATTTCTGTAAGGCATTGAATGTGAAAGATACAATTTATGAATATCAGATAGCATGGATGATACCCAGGAGACAATACTGACAAGCAAGTTCTTGATAAATTCAAGGTAGATATTGACCACACAATTTTCATTTGGCTATGCAGATAAGACTGTAAAGAATATACTATTAGATATTAGAATGCCTTACTGGCCTTGGTGATATGAAAAAGGAAAACAGCTGAGTGAAGTGTGGAAACTTACAACTGAATTATCAATTCTTAAATTACTTAAGTTGTAACTGTACTACAATAAAAACTGAAATGAGAAAGCAAAGTTACCACAAAAATGTTAGGAAAGATTTGAAAGAGCACAACAGTTAGTACAAACATGGCATTGTGATACTTCTGGCATGCATCTAATCTCTTTAACAACCGTAGCTGACATTTATAAGGTGTATGGTATGAATTAAGATCTGGTGTAAAATTTGCCCAAACTGCCATGGGAAAACCAAAAAGAATTTTTCTTTGAATAATATCTTCACATGTATACTGTCCAAAAAAGCATCATTATTCATTAGTTATGCTGAAAGACCATCAGATAATATATGTCCTATCAGATTTGAATTACAGAGATTACATAGCTCAGTTCAAATGCATACGATTTCATGATACTGTAAGGGAATTATTTATTTGCAGCTATTGTGCAAATGTATAAATATTCTGGAATAATCTTCCTGTAACATATGTGAATTTGAAAAAAAAAATAAATCTTATGGATGTTCACAACTATTAGTAACAATATTGTCAGGGAAAAGAAGATATTTCTTCAGTATGTTTTGATCCTAACACACAGCATTTTCACAGTGTTAAAAACCTATGGATGTTTCAGACAACACAGACAGAATATGCATCATGTTATGATTATGTTATACTGCTGTACAAAAAGACATTTAAAGTTCAAGAATCCACAAAAATCTACAATATTGTGATATAGCATTATAAATAGAGTAAGAGGAAACATTTATTTAGATGTTGATTAGTAGAAAGTTGTGTGGATTTTTCATACTCATTTTACCAGAAAAATCTAGTTATGAGGATCCATGTCTTCAATATGTTATAGCATAGCCAATACAAGATGGGCATTACGAGCCATCTTATACACATAACTTCCCCAGAAGTCATAGCCTATAAAGCCTCTAAATACTGATTCAAAGCCAGAATGTGTAGGTTGCAACATACAGTTTAGATCACCATGCTTACAACACTCTTGCATTAAAGTTATTCCCGGATGGTTCAAGTCTCCTTTAGTAGTTTCAAGTGAAAAGTGACAGACAAGTGAAAAGAGCTATCATCACTATAAGTAAAATCCAATCCCTGACACAACTTAAATGACCATTCTTGTCCTGAGCTACATGTAAACATGTGAACTGAAAGAAAATTCAAGTTATTCACATCTAAATGCAGCATTTTATTGAAACTTTTATCATCTGGAATCCATATGAGTCACACTGTCTTAATAAACGACAACACATTTTATTTTGGTTTACTGAAAATTAACAGGGCATTTGGGAAAATATTATTATTGTAAAAGCCTGTTTCATATTTGTTTGGCAATACTAGAGCTATCTAAGTGGAAAACAAGAGAACTGGTGGTTGGGGTTTTTTTCTCTGTTGTTGATATTAGTAGAAAACAATGCAGCTGGAAACATTAATGATACTTTACATCCTCAGGAAAGATGAAAGTGGTCAAAGTTGTAATGGGTTTAACCATATGAAACAACCATACTGGATTGATTAACTTAGTATCCAGACATAGAATCCCTTTTTTTAAGAAGCAATACTCCATGCTAAAGTCCAACAGGCCTGCAAAGTCTTAAGACCTTGCATAAGGCAGTTTTCTTAATATCATCAGCCCTACAGCAAAATGCAATGAAGAGCTATTTCTGTTTTGGCCTGCCAGACTCGGGGGGACACAGGCAGAGCAGACTGAATCATACAGCAATCTATCACAGTATCACGCTGGCTACTCCGTTGTGAGAGTACTGGCAGCAATCTTATTATACAGTCTTGTTTTCAGAGATTTACAATTAAAACTCCATTATAAAAATGTCTTCTTGGCAAAAACGTAGCAAATATGCTCTTTCCAAAAGGGATTTATATTTTGATTAGAGAAAAATCAGTTCAGCTGTCTTTTTGGAGAGTCAGAGAGTTTGGCTAAGGAAGACAAACAAAACCAGATTTTTGGTGGTTTTTGTAGTTCTTTTGTTCTTTTTGAGGAATCAGTACCATGTCAATGTAATAACCACCACGTAATAAGATCCATACCAAGAAATGAGGATTTCACTTGACAACTGATCAACACTGTCTTTAAACATAGTTAACATTATTCCCCTGTAACTCTGTAACCCACATCTCTGCCTTTAATTTGTTACATTTAACAACAAAACCAAAAAACCCCAAGACTATAATCCTGGAATTTAGATTTTTCATTTTCTTGGCCATTTTAGGATGCTTATGACCTCACTGTTCTCTCTACTGCCCTGGTGATCAGAGCAACACAAATGCTAAAGAGCATGAAAACTCCATTATCCTTTCATTTAAAAATCACAGGATTCTTTAATGCTGGGCCATTACAGTACATGTGATTCCACAATTGACCAAATAACCTGAGGATAATTCAAGAAAAAGTGATATTCGATATACAGTGATCCAGAAGGACAGTATCAGGATTTCTCTTACACCAAGCTCTGTTCTTGGGACATTTCCTCTTATCCTGTGAGAGAAATTCATATAGCTAATTACACTGAAGTCGGTGGGGCTAATACTGAGAATAAACATTGTTTTGTATACTTCAGGTTACTATTTTCTTGAATTTGGGACAAAAATTTTGATGCTAGTTTATTATGATTTATCTCATGTTTAGAGTGTAATTTGTGTGGTATATCAGCCTCCATTCTCATCCATTTAGAGACCTTCTTTAAGCCTACTAACAACTGAATAAAGGCATGGGAGAAACATACTGGCATTCAACTGTCCAATTTGCAACTGTTACAAGAAGACGCTACTATCTTTTGAAATGGCCCAAGGGTCAGCAATGCACTCATTAAGTTACCTAAGAAAACTTTTCAACAGCTCTGAATTTCGACCACTCTTGTTTCAAGTACCTCTTTAATGTCTCTTTGTACTATACTAATTAAGCACAGAATTAACCTTTCTTGCAGGTAATGTAACATGTATGCTAGAAATACAGACACAGAGAACGACAAGATGGGAAATTTTCCTCCATCACAAAAGAAAGATGATCAAAGAACTTTTAATTAAGAAATAGAAGAAATCACATTATTGGCATTAAAAAAAAAAAAAAAGGAACAAAATACAGCTTCTCAGAAGTCAAAGCACCAGTGATATGGGTGCTCTGTTCATTTCTGGGGATTAAAAAAGGTGAGAGAAGGGCAGCCTGTTTTTTAATCCTCTATAACAACATAGAGATGAGAGAAAAACAAGATAATAAAAGCCCGTGTAGCCTGGTACTTGGGAAAAGCTTCACCTTACTTTATTTAAAAAATAGTTAAACATATTCATAGTAAATGCTGACAAATTACAAGCAAAACTTCCAAAAATGGAGGTTCATTATTAAGTTTTAAGCTGGAGAGGATTTTCTTAATTCCTTTGTGATTTGTGCAATAAGTGAGTAAACACATTTCCTTTTCCCATACTTAAAACTTCAAGTAAATATGTGGATTTAAAAAAGAAATTAATATCATTCATATCAGGACAGAAAGTAGTATTTATTACATTCACATAATTAAGGCTAAGGTATTAGAGGTGGGAACAAGGGGCACAGAGTCTGAATTTCTAAACAAAGAAATTATTTTTTCCAAGACCCAAAAAAATTCCCCAAACCATTCCTCTCTATGCATCCATATGTGTCAACTTCTCATTGCATTCATTAATTTTATTGGCCAACATGTTTCCCCATCTGCTTAAGAATAAGCAGAGTGGAGTAAATTAATTTGTTTGCTCTATTTTGGTGCTGTTCCTCCTGTGCAGCCCACCTGAACAGTGCCACTAAAACTATCCTTCTTTCAGCAGGGGCTGAGGAAAGCCCTTCTTCCTGCACCAAGAGTCACTGGGCTGCTCTACCCTTTGCATTCAGGGCTCTAAACAGCCACACCAGGCCTCTCCCCACAACATTTTCCCATGGATTTAGGGGCCCATTTTGTCTCATCCTGAGGCCTCCAGCTGCAACAGTGCCTCTGTCTGCCCATGGGCCCCACTGATTTTCACCTATGGGCTGGTATCCCACCTTGACCTTGGACCTGTCCCGTCACCATGGACCTGCCCCATGATTGTGGGACTATACCTGACCCTAGTTACTTTAGCTGGGGCCCAGCCCTGACCCCAGTCTTCAGAATGGTTTCCCAGCTTGCCTTCAGTCCTGCCTCATCACCATGAACTGACCTGATGGACACAAAGTTTCCCCTGGCTGGGGCAGTGAGACTGCTCCACTAGCCCAAGAAAGCCCCCACTGCTCCTGGCCATGCATCCCTCAGGCTGCTGAGAACCACCCCAGCATGGGGCAGGTGCCTGCCCGCTACAAGAAGAGTAGACTGGCCTCTGCCCACACCTAAAGCACCAGCCCAGCGGCAGTCAGCATGAGCAGGAGTATCAACTAGCATGATTTTGAATCCTTCTCATCACACAGACATGAGAGAAACAGCAGCTTTCACTTGGGGTTACAGACTTCCTGACCAGAAAATAAAAGTTAAGGAAACCTGAGGAAAAAACATCCTTGGCGCCGGATGAGCAGACGCAGGGAACTCTGGCGAGCTGTGTATCTACTTGAGAAAGCTCCTCCATGGTAAGATGAACAAGACTCACCTCAACTGCTGAGTTGCTGAGTGGCCACCTGCCAACTGCACAGACGTCTTTCTCTGAGCACAAGAGCAAAGAGACAAAAGTTGTTTGAAATGATGAGGCACCGGTGCTAGTCACGAGTCAGACACATCTGGATATACTCCACTCTTTTTTTTGGTAATTATTTCACTTTTCCATTGTAGGAGTCCTCATGTGCTCAAACTATACTCCAATTCTGCATCTCCTACATCAACAGTGTACCTCCTGGTTTGACTATTACATATAACGCTTCAGAAAACAAGCTCCACAAGTAAGGTTGTAGGAATGTCTGCAGAACAAGTTGAAATGCTGGGCTGACGGGGCATGGCAGGATGTGCACCAAGAAACAAGGTATTAAATTTACAGGTCAATATCATTCAAATGACACATCACATTCATAAGATCCATAAAAAAGGGTAAAAGAAAAGTGAGGTGTATCAGGGCAATATGTAGTGAGTAGCTCCATACTACACATTAAAACAGATGCTGAGGCTGTTTCCATTCCACATTCAGAGAAAAAAGTTCAATTGTCAGAAACTTTCAACTGATGAAAATCTCATGGATTCAGAGAAAAGAGACCACCCACCTACAGTTATACTGAAGGAGCACTCAGGGAGGAGAGTGTCTGAAAGCAAATCCAATACAAGATTTTAAGATGAATGACTAAGTATCATGACCATCTGTAAGACCATGGTGAGTGCAAAAACAAAACCAAGATATCACTAGGAAAACTCAACCGAGATTTTAGTAGAAGCAATTTTTGTCAAGGAAAAGAAGTGGCCAACAAGGTGAAAGTGACCCAGAATGGACTGCAGTTGGATTACCAGAGAGGAGCCTGTTGCAACAGTGAACATCGTGCTCAGTGAATTTGGATGTGTAACATGAGAGAAGCAGCAGGATAATAAGGAAGATAAAAGGATTTTTATTTAACGAATGCAAGGCAGCAGGCTATGCATACTTTATGACAGGGAATAATCCAAGATAAAGCAAGAAGACTGAGCAAGACTGAGGCAAGAGAGATCAGAAGGTAAGCCTGAATGCAATCATGGTTGAAATAGGAACTACAAATGAATGAACAAATTAAAAACAGATAAATCTCAAAATCAGAAGATGGAAGAAAAAAACACTGCAAAAACATTTCACATCTACCATCAACATAAAGTATACACACTAGTTACAGACAGAATATTAAAGAATGCATTGTGTCAACTATAATTAAATGGCAATGAAGGTAACAATAGGCAAAGGGACAGTAAAACTGAAAAACAGCACAAAGAAAGAAGATAAAATTTCTTTTTAATTAAAATGGATTCATAGTGTCACCAAGTAACTTGCTCTTTAAACTTTACCAGCCATGTAATAATAAACTGCAAGAATGTCAACAGAGCTCTACTGTGCTTCAAGCCTTTACTCTTCCTTCTCATCATTACAAGCTGGGAGAGATCTTGAAACAAATCATTACAGCTGAAATATTTAGGAATGTTTTTCTTTAACACTCTTTTTTTTTTTACTTTAGAAAAAATAATCCTTCCCCTAAACTGATGCATAGTCAGAATGCCTATAACGTGCAGATATTCTTGCTGCTGAAGGGACCTGAACATTTTCTCAATTTCAGCTTGTACAGATTTGTACTTTGCTTTTATTTTCTCCCTGAAGCAACATTAGCATTGTTTCCATTTCCCAATCAACCTACTCCTGAATTCTCAGCACCTTCTTCTCGGGCAACAGCTCACACTGTGCGTTCTGCAAAATTACAGCATTAACCTATTTTTCCTCCTCAGCAAAAGAAAATGCTGGAGTTCTCAGGAGAACGTTGATTCAGAAATTTACTCCATGAATGACTTCCTGAGGTTCCTAATTAGGTATGTTAGAGAAGTCACTGAAATCGTGGACCTGTAAGTCCCAGAGAAAACCAGACCACTCGCCTTTCAGCTGACAGAAAAACTCTTATGAAGTCCAAAATAAGCAGCCCAGAGGAAAATGCAGTCATTTAAGTTACTATAGATATATAGTTTAGTTTATTTGGTTAATACAGGTGAAGAATATGAGAATTCAGCTTAGTTGAGAGTGGCAATTTTTGTAGTCCTCTATGAATATTTTAGAAGCTATCACAAAGAGACATTAGGAATGATAGTACATATTCCACATCAAAAGACCAACAGAAGGATAAACATAATTCATTCTGCAAGAAAAAGAAATGTTAACCATTTTTTTCTTCAATAAAATTAGTTCCTCTCCATTTTGGGGAAGCAAGAAGGCATATGAATAACCAAAGGTTCAAAAGTAGCAACAAACTAGAGGTTTCAGAGGTTATAACAAATAAGAAAAAAAAAATTGAAGTAAGCAAGCTACAATACAACCAGTCCTGTCAGAGAAATGCTGCAACACCATTTAATTCACTGAAAAAGTCTCCTCTCCTTGAGACTAATGAAAATGGCAGAACTGGGCAGTTTCACATAGGACTTACTACAAAAAAGTAGCCATAGTAGCTGAGTGCTAAAGTTACTGCTCAAGATATCTTTTTCCCCTATCATCACCACAGAAACCACAGGATATCCTCATGCCTGCTAACATAGCACCTTTTATAGTCGCAGCTTGCTCCATATTCCTCTAAGCAGAGTAGGCTTTTACACTCCCATACGCTTTGGTAGGGATCCTGTTTCACTCTGCAAGGACCTGGCAGGCCAAGGAGAAAGCTTCCAAACTCTTCTTGGATTAACTGCATTCCTTAGCAGCTGCTAATGCCTTTGAAACCTCTGATTAATCTTCTTTGAGCAAAACTGCAGTCAGCACTTGTTCCTCAAGTACAAGCTTGAAATCTCAAATAACAGAGTATCTCCAAGACTAACTCACATTACTTTTGGCCTTTCAGGCTGTAGGGTGTGGTTTGATGATCAATTTAATTTTTTCTAACTGTGAACCACTGCCAGAAAGACAATCCTGTAACTGTGTCCATTGGGCTATGCAATGAGTGTAACTGTGTAGCTCTTGCTTGCTGGGATAGTTTTTGGTCAGATTATTTCCCAGTCCAAGCCATGGCACAACAACAAATAGAGTGGCACTAGAGGCAGAAAAGTACAGCTGGCAATAAAGTCAGCACAGATTTGGATCTGCTTGAACTTCCCATCAAACAGCACCCTACACTGGACATCTGGGTGGGATTATTAATATGAGATGGAACAAAACATATTATAAACAGTAAAATCTGTGCGTCTTCATCCCCAAAGGATCCTTAATGGTTTCATAGCAGCTTTGAGCAAAACGGTAGTATTATGAGCTGAAAATGCATGACTGGCTTACATTATATGCTTCTTAGGTCAGTATGCAAAATATTTTCAGAATCTCTCTTCCATGACAGCCCTGAGAGAATCTCTGCCCACAATACACAGTCACACTACAAATCACAACAAACAGTATTCAAAAGTTCAGCTGTTTGGAATCTGGTTTGTATGCTTCTTTATTCATTTTGACATGTCCTCTTTTTTCTTCTTTTTTTTTTTTTTTTAATTTTCTTTATATCTTTTTTTTTTTCTTATTTTATTGTGACACAAAGCCAATGGAGTAAAAAAGCTTCAGTTTGTTACTTGGGATCCAGTCAGACAAAAATAATGGGAAAGTTTTTGGATTGGCTCTTGCCTAAACTTTTCTTTAAGTTTATAAGAAATGCTCACATTTCCTATTTTTCAAGGAATTAATAAATGATAGAAGATGGATATATCTGCTTTATTTAGTAGATGGATCGCAATTATGTATCTGGTAATTATGTGAAAGCAAAGTCTATCTATATTTTATATTATTTATTTGGGGCATTATCAGATTTTTTTTTCCCTTATGCAGTCAAAGATATGATGATGCCAGAAGTCTTTGCATATGGAGTTAACACATTGCCTGACGAGTCATCAAACAGAAACAAGTAATAAAGCTCCAAGTGTTTAGTTAAATTTAATTTACAACTAAGCAAAACAGTGTTTATTGGAACAAAAAAAAAGGTCATTAGTGTCTTACCAGGAAGCAATTAAAATAACAGATAGAAGCCATTCATCAAATCACAAAACAGATGCTAAGCTTTGCTGTAAGAGATTTAGAAGCAATGGTGTATTTAACAGTGGAAGTCCACTATCTATGTTGCACCTTCTGTGACCACAAGGAAGTTGCTGAAAAGATTTATCTCACTACATTTAACTGTGACTCTCAACCTCCAAATGTGCTCATTTTATTCATCTGGAGAATCAAAGTGAAGGCAATGAACCAACTCAGTTTCTATCTTTTTAACATGAAAATTACTCTAACCCAAACAAAATATTTATCATGCTCTTGGCAAGTTATTCCAACCTCAACACTGGGTCCTGCTTCAATAATATAATGGAAATCTCTACAGTCACTAAAATGGAACTACATTGAAAAAACAACCAATATTTCAGCAGTTTAAACCAGATATCTGCACTTTACATTCTCTCTTCAGCAACAGACTGCACTGAAACAATCTCAACCTCCTAAATTTCATCTACTCTGAATACAGTTTAATTACCTCTACAAATTTTCAACAAGTAGTGAAAAGTAGCTGCAAATAAAAAGGCAAGGCAAGCTTGATCTTAGAATCATGTTTCTGTGAGAGCTTCTCTGTTTTGTACGGGAGTTAGAATCCATTGTTAGAAATCCTTGCCAATTAATAAATATTTTCATGTCAAAGATTTAGGGACTCTCTACAAAAATCTTAAAATCCCTGCTTACAATAACACAAATATTCCATATGTACATCTATGTCAGACTGCAACACACTGTTTTCTATATAGAGCTCAACCATTGTTTTCCTGACACGAAATCTATTCAGTGCCTACCCAAAGTGAATCAAGTCGGCAGTAGTGTAAAGAATCAGAACCAAAGCTGAGTTTCAGTTAAATAGCCCCAGCTCGGCATGACACAAGTAGAGCTGTCCAGAAGCCTGCATGTGTCTATTCCAATGCAATTGCTAGTCCAAATGCCTTGATTCAGCTTAGGTTCTGCTAATGGTCCAGTTAAATCTTTTTGAAGAACTTTCTGAATGGCTATATAGGTATCAGGTGAAATCAGTAACAGGCGTGCCAGGAGACTTGGTTCATAGGAAGTCTCTTAGGATTTATTTTCCAGTGCCAGTTCTCTGGATTCTTTCATTATCCAGTGTATCCTAGACCTCACTACCCTGAGTAACAGAGCTCACTGCTTGAAAGAGATCCCAAAGAAGCAGCATTTAGAGTGGGGGAAAAGATTTTCCCTTAGCCACTGCGTTGATCAGCACATCAGCTAAAGCAAATTATTTGATTGCTCCTGCATTTATCATTAAAAGTATAAATATTCCTGTTGGACATAAAGTTACATGATAACAACTAGCATTTCCACCCTTAGGGCAACTCCTCAGCCAGCTCTAGTCCCTCCTAGTGAAGATTCCCTGCTGGTTCTCACACATTTTTAAAAATGAATTGGGAATTTGTTGAAGAATGCCCCTAAGCACATCAAGTGGGGATTCTCATTAACAAATATCAAAGGAAAACTCCACATGCTCTGCAAGTAGCTTTTAACATAGCACAGGATTACTTACTGACTATGAGAAAAAAGTAGAAGCTACCAAATTCCTAACATCATTACTATTTCATCTCAGTTTTCTCTGAGCAATCCTCATCTATATTCTAGCCCTGCAAGAATGTGATTAACCAACAGAGCTACAGGCACTTACTACACTTCACTGTAACAGAAGGACACCTGAACTGGTATCGGATATCTGTGGGAATTAGCTTGCGCATCAAAAGTAGTCTAAACATGACAGTGTAAGTTCCATATAAGCTAATGTACTCTGTTTCTTAGAAAAATCAATTAGACTATGCTAAACTGAATGCTGTCACAGACAGACCACTTCTGGTATCCAGCCTGGCTTTTTAAAATTAACTTGGGTATCTCTATACTAAATTGTGCTGTGTAGCAAGATAAACAGATAATAGAGTTCAACTGTTATCAATGTAATGAGAGACTTAACTCTTACATCATACATTCTCAGTAACCTAATTAATAATACTCACAGCTTTTTAATTTCATCTTGTAATGCTAGGAATTAATTTGAGTCTGCATTAATGTAATCCATAGGCATCAGATATCTTTATGAGCGTATCTTGTTAC
Source organism: Colius striatus (assembly GCF_028858725.1). Classification (NCBI taxonomy): domain Eukaryota; kingdom Metazoa; phylum Chordata; class Aves; order Coliiformes; family Coliidae; genus Colius; species Colius striatus. Next base: position 16,223,584 of record NC_084768.1, read on the forward strand.
ACATGAAAGAAGATGATACAACAGAAGAAGAAATACCTTACAGTAGACTGACTTGGGTAATGATCCACTTAAATGAAAGTCAGTGGTGAAGGCAGATGCTAGGGAAAAATTCAGCCATGTAACTGCTTTGTACGGAACCTGCTTTGGACAATGTACCTCAACATCTCACCTCCAGAGAACTTTTTTCCAAATACTACTCAAGTTTTTTGTTCGTGCCATATGCTTTTTATATAGGATTTTTCAGATTTTCACATGCATCTTGTAAGCAGCAGACTCAATGAATGATAACAAAAGGCGGAATAAGAAGAACACAAGTTTGTGGTGTTCTTTCAGAAACATTACCAGATTTGCTTCTTTTTCTGCATGCATCTGAAGCTTCTGAATTATTTTCTAGTATATGTGAGAGCTCAGTCCTTTTGCTTATTGACTGTCATCTTGCATTTCAGCCCACTGATTGACAGAGCAACTAGAATGTACAAGCAGAAAATCAATAATGCAGGACCTCCAGACAGACCACTGCTGCTCCTCAAAGTAACTGGTTAACTGGTTGCAGTGCCAGTCACTGATCAGAAAATGTAAAAACTAGCCAGCCATGAATAGAAACAATGTAAAGACAGATACACTGTTTCTTTGCATGAAAGGTTTTTTATATTAGTTTCCCCATGTTTAAATTCTCTTATTTTTTTCTCTAAAGGTAGACTGGGGAAAGGATGAATGGGAAAAAAGAGGAGTGGGACAGAAAAGTATTTTAAGAGCACTTGTTTTATTTTCACCATAATAACCTTCACCACTCCTTAAGCTTTAGGGATTCTACATGCAAATTTAATCTTTAACAAAACATTTCACTTGTTCCTTAATAAGTTGACACCCCCATACAATCCAGACTTACTTTTTACAAGTAAGCATTTTATTGCTAATACATTCTGCCACCCTTTACCTTCCAGTTTTACGGTATTCTTAATTACAGTCTGCAGGCCTTCAATGGTCTTCTGCCATTGCAGCTGTAGGTCAGCTTCAAGTGACCTCTACCTATTAGGACCTCCTGCTGAGTTGCTGGCTATTAAGGTAATGCAACTTTAGTATAGAAATAACATAGAACTAATATAATGAAAAGCTTTCAAGGAAGGGAGGGGAGACCTCCCTTGCTCAAATGCATCTTCCTTAATAATGGTTCTCAGATTTATGTATTCATTACTTCTTAATTAAAAAAAAAGAAAAAGAAATCTGTAGTGCTTCACTGAGAACAAAACTTCTTTTTTAATAAAATTCAAACCAAAATGGCAGATGCAACAATTTTTTTTAGTTTTCTGAAAAACATATCTTTCTGCAGATTAATAGTACGAAGACATCAGTGCAAAGACTTCTCAATGGTTCGATTTTATCCTTTTATATGTTAAAATAAGCAGTGACCTTGGTGTTAATAAAATGTTCTGCTTATGGATATTTGATAGGTACAGTGAAGAACAAAAGGAACTGGGAACTAAGGACGCGTTATTAAACTGAAAAAACAGCTCAAGGTTAGTATCACAGTAGCACTTCTGACTTCACTCTATGAAAGAATACAGAAGGTAAAAGCATAAAAATGGCATGCAGGAAATTGAGTTTGGTGAATAAATCGCTGGCAAACAAGCCTTTGGTAAGAACCCTGTTATTCAACAAACTTTACAATTGAGTTAGTTTAGAATTTTCTAATTAAACAATGAGGGGTTTCCCATCATGAAGCATCTTATTGATACAGCACAGACAGTTTTAAGAAATTTACTGGTATAAAATTTTTTTTTACACCAGCTACTTATTCCAGCATTTTCACAGTGAAAGTTGTTGGCATTCTTCAGTTCAGAAGGACTTTGCATTTAGAAGCAAATATTTTAAAATTAAAAATTGATTACCTGTAAAAAGTTTTAATATGCAAAAAAATAAAAAGAGGAATTTCTAAAAGAAAGCCAAACTGACATTAATCAAGGTTTGATTCTGTACGTTGCTTGTCATTTCAACATATTGCCTAAAATATTGCCCCAGAATGAGAATATCTTTCCTTGTTTATCTCACTTTTAAAATCATCTGGGATTTTTATCTTGTCCAGAGTGACATGGCCATGCTCTTGAGGGTTTTGGGTCAGCCAGAATGTATTAAAATATCTTTTTTTTTTTACCAGAACTTTCTACTCACAATACTGATGCTTTACACAAAATTCCCTTTCTATACTCTCAACTCTTTTTCTGTAACATACTCTCTTGTCAATCAGTTTCACACAGACACTGCAAAGGAGACCGTTCATGCTTAACATTTAATCTAATCCTCTGCAATATTATCTTAAATATTTGTGCATTGATGAAAATTCACTCCTACAGCCACAACTGTTGTGAGAAACAGCAAAATCTGGTCTTGTCTTTGTGACTGCCTTTGACAAACTGGCCTGTCCTTACCAGGTTAGAAGTTAGCTTTAGCTAAGTTCACCTTTAATAAAAGGAACCATTTACATAATGAAGTGCAATATCTCCATGGCAGAATTCTTAATGTCTCTTGATTAAAAGCTATCTGTCTTCTGAAATCTGAACATACCAACTTTTCTTTCTAATAAATGATGCATTAGTGATGGGCCTGGCAGTATTAGGTTAGTAGTTGGACTTGATGTTCTTAAAGGTCTTTTCCATCTGTAATGATTCTGTGATATGCTTTATTTAGCGTCTTTGACCACAGGAAGATCACAAAAAACTTCCATAGAACACAAACACTCAGTGGAAACAGTCTGTTTCCACTATAGTCACCAATGAGGATGTTCTTATAGCTTAAAGGTTAACATCTTCATGACTTTTGTGTCCATTCATGGAATGTGCTATTTTTACCACACTTAAGCAGTAATACTAAATTACTTGTTTTAGTTAACTACACACTGATCAAAACCCACCAGTTTAGTTGCATTATCACATAGCTCAGCATGAATTTATACATCCCTAGACACATGTGGGTGTCTCCTAAAGATTGCAACACAGTAATGCTGCTTACAGTAAAGACTGTAACCGTATTTCTTATCTTGTATTACTTTTTATTGTAGTGTCATGTCCTGCAGCTGCACAGCTGTACAGTTTGGTGTCACTGATGGATTTATCCAACTGTCCATCATAGTTAAGATGTAGCTCTGAAGTCTCAAGGGTCTGAGGTGTCTTACCAGGGAGTGATAGCCCAAGTACTTCTCTTCTAATAAATAAGCCCAGTGGATCACAATGTTAAAGAAGGAGGTGAAGGAGAAAAGGCTTGAAAATTTCCATCTGAATTTCGTGTTTAAGGTAAGAAAATTTTTTTTTTTTTTGGCCTTTACCAAAACATATGTTAGTCTGCCTTTGTGACAGCCTAATTCTTCAAATAATTTTAAATAGTTTCCATTAGGAGGGTTTAAAATGCAAATTTGGTTCAGCATTTAGCCAAGAGAGCCATTTACATATTTGGTATGAAAAGCTGAAAGATGGAAGCTCAAACCACTTGAAAGAAAAATGTTTTTCTGAAGACTGCTACTCAGCCACATCTGATTTAAACTACAGTCATTTCAAAATACTGATCATCACATCTGTGGATCTTTATTAAAATATTATACAAACAGATGACTCTAATTTTTTTCCTTACTATACAAAAATATATACTATAACTCTGACCAAGAGATGAAGGCTACAAGTGAATATTATCCTGAGACTGAAATTCAAATGATAGTGAAATACACTGTGGTTGAAACCACTTTTTAAGTCTGAAGATCTATGATATCAGATCTGTGATAACTGCTAGGAATTAAGAATATTGCATCAAATGCCACAAAATCCATAATCAAGGAAAACTTAATCAACATAAGAGGGAAAAGATTTACAGTGAAAGTAAAAGCATATGTAAAAATAAATAATGAAAGCAAAAAGGGAACACTGATTGTGATTAATATAAATTAAAAGCCAGGACACTGCCACAATGCTTGAGGCTAACGTCAATGAGGAATCAATGGCCAACACAATTAAGGACAATAAGGATTTTTCAAAGTACATTAGCAACAAAATGCATTCTAACAGCAGTATTAGTACAGTACTAGATTAATATAGTACAGTGGTCATTAAAATCCAAGCAACATGGAAAGGCTCACAAACTCGTTTCATTCTGACTTTGGGAGAATTCCAATACAAGTCGATACTGTCAAGAAAATATACTACTAGTGATTTAAGGAAGTAATACTGAGAAGGTAACACAGTAAGACTTTCTTTAATGTCAGCACAGAGCAAAAAGTGCTATCTAAGAATTAGAGAAAAGCTAATTTTGCTGTTGGTAGCTCAGGAAATTCAGAGAACTTCTCAGAGAAAATTATGAAAACTAATATTGTACATGTATCACAAGTTAGGTGTTATGACCTAAATGAGTGAGTGGATATTACTCCAGTCATAGGCACAAGTAATACTAGAGCTGCTTTAGTTTCAGCTAATAAAGATCCGGAAAAATTCAGTGAAAGACTCAAGATTTATTAACTTTTAGATCTCCAAATACAATTTCAAGTAAAGAATCCTCCTTGTATGTGTGCTCTGAGTTCCTACAGAGACCAAATTTTGGTTGCATTATTACTTAGCATTTTTATCAGTCCCCTGTAGGAAAACACAGCATCTTTACCTATAAAGCTGACATGCAAAGAGGATTTTGGCACAAGCTAATAATGAAGAGAACAGCTCATTGATACAGAGCAGATCACTGTAGTGAATGGGGCGCAAAGTAATTACATTAATTTCAACATGGCCAAGTAGAGAGTAATAAATCTAGGAACAAATAATTATAGGATATCTCACCCTACTTCAGCTGAACAGAGATGTACAACACAATCCACAGCTGGAAACTGAGAAGCAAATTCTGATGCAAAATAAAGTGCAGATTGCAACTGCCAGGTAAAGGGAACTAAGGTAGGAGACTTCCACCAGTGGTGGTGGAATCTCCATTGCTAGAACTAATCAAGTCACAGCTGGACACTTCTTCAAGGCATAGACTTTATTCACAATGAAAATTAATTTAGGAAACATTTATGCTGTGCTGTCAACTTACATATAACCCTCTTCCAAATGCAAGGTGCAACCACGAGTAGCAGCACTCCTTACGATTCTTGGGCATATTAGCCAATTCAATGGTCTTGATAGAATATAAATGGTGTGCAGCTTACAGCGTGATACCAGCATTTCCACTGCCAGTTTTATTTACAGCCTTGCCACATTCATTAAAAGAAGTCTGAGCTTGTCTCCACCACTAGGAAAAGGGACAGAAGAACTAAATGCTACCTGATACCACTCTGAAAGTTTCTTTTCAAACTGACTATTGTATATGGTAGTGCTAGTCACGAGCAAAATCCAACCATCTCTACTTGCTCTTCACAGAAAGAGGAGTCCAGATAAAATGTCTCTAAAGACAAATGGGACAAATAAGGGTCAGTAGTTTACACACAGTCACTCAGAACACAAAGCAATGCAAGCCTCACTGGTGTACCAGAAGGGCATTATGTGAATAAGGATTCTTGGGAGATTCAGGACTCATATGTGAAATGAACAAGAATTTGAAAATACATTACTACCCTAATGCTCACAGGGCTTTTTCAAAGCAAATTTGTTACTTGGTAATACCTCTTGCCATCTGAAATCCACATGATTTATGAGCTGTTCAGCAGAAAATGTCTAACTATCTGAACACACTAAAATCAAATGAACAATTTTGCATGTGGTAGGACAGTAGCTGTCCTTTTAGACTGTACAATAGAAGTATTGGACCCTTTGCTCTGCAAACAGCTTTGAAAAGTATAAATTGACATCTACCCCGCTGTAATGCTTAGGGGTATTCTAAGGATACAACTAGGGAGTTTATAAACTGATTGAGGAACACAAATTTCCGTTCATTTTACAAGGAGGTAAAAATTATTCAGTCAGCCTTCAGGGTAAAAACACTCACTAGTGACGCACAGCATACTCTGAAGAAAATCAGATAGCAGCTCACCGAATCCAAATAGTCTATGTTTTACAAGAGTCACCTGATAAGCTTCTGAATTCTAATTTTCTGTTTTTCACATAATCATGAAGCATGCCTAATCCAAATTTCCTTCTGTTTTTTTAAGAGCCTTTACTTCAGCCATTCACTATTCAAACTGTTTAACACCTTGACATTAGACTGTGCCTATGGGTATGCGCCAACCAAAATTACAACATGGGAATAGATAAAGCACAAGTACAAAATACTCAGAATCCTTATTGCTGTAATCATAGTTGTAATTGTTTTAACAGATGTTTAAAAAGAAAAACACAGTAAGAGCTGCAAGAGTAATAAAGGGATTAGATTTCACAGCCATATTAGTAAGCCTTACATAACAAGTGGAAGGAAGGCAACAAAGGATATAAGAAATGAGAAGAGAAATGCTAAATCGTCACTGAAAAAGGAAAGGCCAAACAAGAACCATCCAGATACAGGTTATTTGTACTTGTCACTAAATTTTCATCCATCTTGAATTCTTCTCGACCTCAAAAACTATGTCATTGTTACCATTAAACATAACAGACCTTGGTCAACGGAAGAAAGGGGGAATCAGCCAGCAACAGGCTTTTCCAAGCATTCTCCTTTCCTAAACAAATGTAAAGTACTGTTCAAAACAACTGCACCATCCTCACTGGCTGTGGTAACAAAACATTTAATTCCCACGGTTGTCAAACAACATGTTTAAGACTCATGCAAGCAACAAATGTTAAAAAGTTGTGTTCTTTTCCAACAAAAGGAAAAGCTCAACTGTGAAGACCTTTGAAGGAAATGCTGCACCTCAAGTGCTAGTATCTTTGATCTGCTATTGGTACCTCTAACAGAGGTATACTTGACACTTTAAATATTGATGAGATATTTGCTGAGCTGCCATTAAAAGCCAAGGCTTCACTTTCTAGTGAAAGAGAAACACAAGCTTCAAAGACTCTGTAGGGGTCCTGATCTCAAGAGCCTTTAAAGAAGCTGAAAGTATATCAAACCAAGGGAAAGGGGATCACCTCATCTTGGTTTGATATGCTATAACACCAGTTGTTATATACAATTGTTTGGTAGTATTATAAAGTCTGAAGTCTCTTTTGCAGTTACCACTGTAACTAGGGTGCTGAAAAATAAAACTCCCTTTTTACCAAGATAGTATACATTAACAGATAGTATTTATACTATGAATAACTTTCTATGGTTCTGTTCTTTGACTGTGTGGACAACTGACTTTTACTATTTTTTACTGTTTCTGAGACACATGAAAAAATGCAATAGAATACTCCTGAGACATTCAAGTCAAATGACTAGACAACTTGATGCTCAGAACAGCTAGTAAGAGGTGAAATTTTGTCATCATATGCACCAGCACATGCGATGCAGATGAAGTAGAAGTGAGCTTCAGGGGTCAATAAAGTATTCAATGGGGTTTTCTTGCCTATTCCACTGTGATTTCATCCATGTGTCCATCCAAGCTTCATTGTTATTAGTGCAACTATCAGGCAACTTATACTACATATGGAAATAACTATCAAGGATAATGAACAGAAGTGAAGCCACCAGCTATCTGTTGCATGAAAGTAGACCTTTTACCTTAACAGGTAAAGAAAACACACCATGGCACTTTTGACCTTTGATCTCAACTATGTTACAGTCTCAGTCTACTGAAAGAATTCAGGCACTAAACACTGTCCAAAAACTTATTGCAGTTGGACTTTCATGTCTGGCCGAAACTGAAGGGGAAATTGAAGGGCAGGGAGATGCTCCATTGCTACTTAGCATTCTGATCAGATGAGCAGTAAGAAGGGTGAACTTGTGGCTGTTCATCCTGTACGTGAGTTGAGCAAGGAAGAAATAGAAAAAGAAGTTAGATGAGACAGGAGAAGGCTAATCCATCTTATTTCTCCACAGAGTAAGTTGAAATATGTGTGAACTGCTACTCTGCTTCACAGGAACACTGCTAGCTGCCCATTCAGCCATACGTGCTTTCTTAAAGAAGTAAATAGTAAGGCTCTTTTAATATAAAAGACCAAGTTGCAATAAAAAACAATGCATCTCTAATTTTTAAGCTAGTTACAAGAAGGAAAAATATAAAAATAACCTCTTCAAAGACAGTTGAAAGGTGGTGAAATGCTTCTTCAAACATTGCAAAGTACATTTGGCCAGGACATGGTATCTCTTTCAACAGTGAGAAAAAGGCAGTAGGTCAGATTATTTCCTACAATTTAATTTCACATACTTTTTTTAGTTATCAGTCTAACACCACATCAGACTACAGACATCCAGTAAACTTAGAGACTCAACACTTCACACTGACTAAATTCTGGAAATAAGATATATGTGAGCAATCACAGATGGTATTCCAAAGACTTTCATTCAGTATCCTGTAAAAAAGCCTGGGCATTATGTGTTCTCCTGCCAGTTGCAATTTGCTTAAGTGCTTATGCACAGCATTGTGTGCATATTGTAGTCATGTTAAGACACTAGATCATAAAATAAAACCACTGGCTTCAGTATAAGCATGTGCTAGAGGATAAACATAAGAAAATGAATTCTTCTTTTTGACTGGCATTACATTAGAAGCAAACTGAGCAAAAAAGAATTAAGTTCAATTAATAATTTACTTGATTATGAAATCATAGAATCATAGAATGGTAGGGTTTGAAGGAACCTATAGAGCTCATCTAGTCCAATCCTCCTGCAGAAGCAGGTTCACCTAGATCAGGTCACATAGAAACATGTCCAGGTGGGTCCTGAAGATCTCCAAGGAAGGAGACTCCACATCCTCCCTGAGCAGCCTGTGCCACTGCTCCATCACCCTCACAGTAAAATAGATTTTTCTTATATTTAGGTGGAACTTTTTGTGTTCCAGCTTCATCCCACTAATCCTTGCCCTGTTGCTAGCTTTAAACTCTTTTAAAAACACACCAGACACAATAATATTATCAGCATTTCTATCAAATCACAGTCCTACAGGAAGTTACCTGAAAGAAGAGTCACTTTGGCTAATTTTTCTCTGTAGAATATGAGCTAAATATGGATGTAGTACAACTAGACCAATTTATTATGAATCTTTTTACATTCAGACATGAAACTTGTTACTCTGCTTTCATATCCATTTTATCCCTAAAAACCTGTTATTTAAAGCAATTGCAATTTACACTACGTGTGAGAGCATATTTGCATTTACAAACAGAAACACAAGTATGTCTTATTTTACAGAGCAGTCGAGAAACATTGTTTATGTTTTCTTCTCAATTTAAACAGCTGCATTTTACCCTGGCTCATACCCTGAGAATGGCTACACACACTAACAGTTGCAATAGAGACATCTTGGGATTTTTGAAAGAACATTCATACAATTAGCTTTTTGATTCCTATCGCACTAATAAAACTGAGAGCCCTGGTGCCAGATCCTCATCAGACAAGTGAGGAAAAAAGTGCCAATCTTACAAGCTAATCTTATTCCAACAAAAGACCATGCATTTTGGTAAATGTTTGTAGCTTTTTTTTAACAAAACTCCCCCCTGCACTGAAAAACTAATGGCATTAACTCCATTTAGTAGAGATTTAAAAATTGGGTCCCACAAAATGGATATCAGCCATTAGGTGAGTATTAGACAATATGTGCTCAGCAGTACTCCAATCTAATAGCTGCCCCAGCTGAATCAGTATAATGCTTTCTTTTCAGTGTGTTATCTCTTTAGTAATATTACATTATTATGACCAGATCATCAAATGGTAGAAACTGGCAGAGTGCTATTGATTTTAGAAGAGCTGTACTAATTTGCACCAACTGAGATTCTGGTTTTCTTAACATAAATACATTCTAAACTTAAAACCACAGCTAAAATGGTGTGAATTAGCTACGTGTAGATAAAATACTAAATGCCAGAGGAACTATAAGAGGAACAATATAGAGAAATATATGATGACTCTTACACTGAAAAGCAGACAAAGCAGCTCAGGAATCTGTTGTTTTAAATACAGGGGCAGAGTTGGAATGGCTGAATGTTGTTTCAGATCACTCAAAAAGATTATCTTCAAATAAAAAGACTGATGCAATTCAAAGTCAGAGCCACCTGCAGCAACAAATTACAAAGCAAACAGCAAGCATCACTGAAGTAGAGCATTCAAACAATAAATACAACTAAAACTACCTGAATACCTTTCAAATACAGAGAATAAGCAGCAATTCTGTTGATACTGAACAATTTAAATATAGACATTCAAAAGAAAAGTTGTAAACATTTTTTAAAGTAAAGTTACACGCAATGCAATTTCAGAAGATGTTTCCATTTCCACACTAATTTTGAGTGATTTAGTGGAATTCACACAGTTGCAAAGCCATTTAGATGGTCTAGAGTACTCAAATCCTTACTGAAATAAATAGCACTGTTCAGCTTCCTCTGTACTGGATTCTAGTACCTTTGCCCACATCAAGCAATAATTTTTCAGGTATTTCTCTGGTGCCCTAAAGCAAGGACTTATATACATCAACACATTAATGCACAAATCCTGATCAATACTGCTGGGCCTTTAAATTATAAGCAAGCTGTATGAGGTTGGTGAACACATCTCCACAGACTTCTAAAGTGACCAATTGCTCATGAAATGTTTCACTCCCATACTCATCACTGACTTTGTTACCCAATACTCTTTACCGGCTATTTGTATTTTGAAATCACAGTATGATTGCTGTTTTTGAAAGTGTTATATACCACAAACACTAGTGGTTATGGAAAAGTCATAGGTATAATTTTGGGACTCCAATCTCATCAAAAAAATCTGATTCACATATTCCTGGGTCCTTACAGTTGTTTGCAACCCTTCTGGTGTGGGTAAAATAGCAGGACATGTTTTGTACAACTGCTAACATGACACATGCTTACAGCATCATGTGAGACAAAAGGGCAAAAAAGATGGAACAGCAACAGCCAATCCAGAAGAGGTGTGGCCAGAAACTTTTAAGTTTTGCTTTCAAAAAACCCAAAATATTGTACTGGGAACATTAAACTGTTCCAGCTCTCTCTTTTAATTTAAACTATACTTTGAAAGCCCAGAACACACACACATATATATATGTACACATATATGTGTGTGTGCTCTGGGCTTCCAGAAGCCAGGAAAAGCTATGATCCTTCATCCTTTGACTGACAGGAATCAGAAGGATTTGCCATCAATTCATGCCACTTACGAGTTCAGCTCCAAAGTTAAAATTCCTAACGGTAACAGTAGGTGCTGAAGGAAATAAACACAGACCATGGTAACACAAGGGAAATATACACAGGGCTGGAAGGGGAAAAATAAATGGCAATATTACTTAATTCCATGAAAAAATAGAAGTAATTAGTAAACATATATTAATACCTAAACAAATATGTAAAAGAGATATTAAAACATTTAAATTATCCTATCAAATTGAGGACAAAACTATCATATGGGGAACACTGGTTATATGCTTATTATAAAGAGAGCTATTGGTATGGCATTTTATATATTCCAAATGTATTAAATATAATTTAGCATAAAGCTTTTCAATGGAAATGTTTCAAGTATCTTCCTTGTTTATACATTTTGGGGTAACAGGTGTTTTGCCCTCTGCTAAATGAGAAATGTGCTGTTATTTGTATGTATAAAGCACCTAAGAAATTAAGGACCTCATTTGCAAATCCTACTCTCCTCATGGAGGCTGGGGTTTGACCCTTGAGCCTAATTCCATTTGAGCCCTCTTGAAGTCAGACAGTGCTTTGATCCCCTCCATAAGATTAACATATGAGACTGTTATCAGGCCTATTCCACTAAAAGATGCCAGGAAATTCAAAATTCAGCTGGTGTACATTTTCAGTGGTACCCTTTAGTTTCAATGGTACCCATTAGTTTCAATGGTGCTGAAGTGCACTTGGAGACATGGACAAAGACAATCTAAAGCTGATGAGTACACATACTTTTAAAACCATGGCCAACATCTTCTCTGTATGACCACTACTGCTTATATCAAAAAGCAAACAACTGTTGGCTGAGTACTCAAGGATCTCATTGTTAAAGATCCATCTGCAAAAAACTTTCTTAACACAACAGAAAGAATAAAGTCACACCAACAGCTATGCAAAAATGCTTTGGTAGAAAAAACATACTAGTTACAGTGCTTACTAGAATCCACTAAAAAAATGAAAAGCATGTAAAGTAACATTAACATCAAGTTTAAGCATAACATATATTGGTTTTGAGGACTAGTCACAGAATTTAGGCCTGTACTAGACAATGTGTAGGCTACTCCAATACTGATTACTTCATTCAGAAACAGAAGTAGAAAAACAAGTGAAAAGTTCTGAACTTTTACATATGTACATATATATATATATATATATATAGTCTGTATAATCTATCCTCCTGCTTCATAAGAAACTTCAGAACTTATCAGGCTGGTTCAAAGAGATCTATACAACAGAGGTATGCATGTTACTCAAACACAGTAAATACTGGGAAAATTCATAATGGTATAAATAAGATGCTTATACAAGCTTACTAATAGTTATACAGCACTTGTTTTCTGTTGCAGGTGAGGAAAAATATATCATTTCTTTCTGCACCTAATCTAAAGAGAAACCAACTTTCTAAACTCCACTGGAGGAAAACAAATACAAATAATTTTATGTTATTTTTACAAACTCTTAGAAGACACTAAATCAAAGGGAAAGAGACTAAATCAAAGTATTCAGAAGCTCTGCATGCTGCTTTCCAAACACAGAGTAAATATTTTTCTAGTATTATTGTATAGGATATCATGTTGCAGCTACTCCATATAAATTTTATTTTGCTTGATTGAAACATGATAATTCTCCATTTCTCCAACTTACATGTTGTTTGTAGCATCCAACAGTTCTACAGATGAATTTTTAACCTTTTTTATTAAGTTCAAAGGCTAATGATTAAAAATTGAAATAAAAGGCAATGAATATCTATGCAACTATCTAAATAATTAATTCATACTTCTCATATATTTCTCTGCTAAATTGTCCTTTGTGGTAGTACTGCATTCTGTGTTACATAGACAGTTCCCCGATATTTAAACCATAGCTACCAAGATTTCTATTTTTATTTGGTCATGATTATAGAACTACTAGGGACAGTTCTTTACCTCTTGATCAGATTCTATAGTATGCTACAGGGGGGACAAAAGAAAAAAAAAGGGGGAGGGATGCTACTGTCTCTTTCTATTTGTCCTATTTGAACTTCTATAGCAGATGTATCTCTCTTTGGGCCTTGTTCACAGTCATCTTCAGGATACAACACGGTAGTGTTTCACACGTGTGGCTGACTACATTCAACAAGAATTATATTGAATTGTATATCAGATTTCAAATTCAGTAGCCTCCAGGTGCTGATAAAGGAACGACAGTTCTCCCTGAATCCCACTTGATATTGGCTGATTTAAACATGGCTTGCACTTTTCATCTCACAGGGCCTAGTTCTTTGCTACAAATGTATGTAAGAAATTAATATATGTGAGGAGCTGGCAGGATGCAGAGAGGGAGGAGCATCTACCCATTTTGCCAATAAATATGATGTCAGCAGAGCAGAATGCGCTTCTGGTGTCCTCTCTCAAAGGAGCTATCATAGACTTCCAGTAATAAACTTTTCATTTGATGCATAAAGGTTATTTTTTATACGACAAATAAATGTCTTCTTCCCAGACTGTTATGAATCAAAACACATAATATACAACCAAGGTTGGAGATGACAAAGACCTATTAGGTCATCCATAGTGTGTTCTTTTGCCAATGCAAGATTGCTCCCTGCAGTCTTCTAGGCTCTTCTTCAATTTACTCTGAAGAGTCTCCAGCAATGGAGCTTTCGCCTTTTCTTCAGTAAGCTCTTCTGGTATCAGAGATTCAAGACACAAGAAGGAATTCTTAGCTGCTATGCTAAAATTGTTACAGATGCTGAACCCTATTTAGAACAGTCTATTTATAAAATGATCTGTTGAATGCAGGAACTGTCTATAACTATATGCATGCTTCCTGCCCAGTAAAGCGGAGTTCCAGCCTTGTTTAAGTTCTCGAGCAGACACCGTAATTCAGGTAAACAGTAACTGATGGGTTGGCTGTGAGTATAGGAGATTAAAGCAAAGCTCAGTAGGGTTACACATCCTCTGGGATGTTTATTATTTTAATTATTACTGTCTTACAGCTTAACCTCTCCTCCTTCTTCCCCAGTTTTTATCTGGTACCTTTACTTTCAGATGGCTTGTTTTATGATATGCCTTTACCTTGAAATTTCAACTTTTTGTTTTAGATGAATACATACTAGTTTATTTTCATATTGTACCATCTGGGAGTTAAAATGGGGCATAAGGGCCTCTTAAGACACAGAAAGGCAGCTGTCTCAACTTGAAGAAACAAGTAGCCACAGTCAGGTAGGTAATCTCACAAGACTCATTTTTAACCAGAGTTTTAAATGGGTATTTGTTTTCCATCTCAGAAGAAACAGAGAGAACTTCTAGGTGACACAGAGAGGCAGCAGATGTGGTTCTGCTACCTTATAAAAAGCAGGAAAGGGAAGTGCTATTCTTTCACTTACCCTAAGATAAGAGGTCCATTATGAAATTCTACACCTTAGTCTCTGATACTTGTCATGGCTGGTAGGGACTAGGACTAGCTGAATCAATATGCCCTCAGAATGCCTGTGTCTTGATTGACATACAGGTCAGTTGTATCTTGCAGTTTTCTCATTTGTTTTTTTCTTACAGTCACAAAGATTAAGGCACAAACACAGATGTCTTTCAAATATACCTAAGAAAGGATTTGTTATTATTTTTCTCAAATACACTAGGCATAATATTTTGAACTTTGGCCATTTATTCCTTCCCTGAAATAAGTATACTTCTGCCTTGAAAAGAGCAAGAGATGAAGTCAATTTGTTGAAATATTTCTCATTTCCATGCAGCATATACAGTATGATAAGCAGCTAAAACTAAAAGTAATATTTGGTATGTCAACAACATCACTTTGACTGCCATACACTTCAAAGTCCAACACAACAAGAAAATTTAACTGGCTTCCAAGATGTAAATAACTTGAGACAAGGTCAAACAAGGTGGCAAATATTTGTGTGTTCTACACAATTCTACCTGATGAAAAACAAAGAGGTGTGGATATTTTTCTTTTTGTCAATGTAACAGTAAAGGGCAAATGTGGAAATCCATCTTATACACAAATATTTCTAGCAGTTTTTTTAAAAAAAAAAACTAAAAATCAATGTTTCTTTAACCACTACACCAAGGCTCCTTTTCTATTAATGCAATACCTACTGACCTCTGATCTGGTGTCTTGTCCACCTCCAAGAATGAAGGCAAGGATATAAGTAGTCTTCCATTCCTCAGATTCTGGGAAAGATCTATGCCCCATTAAAATCCAAAATAGTAACACCACCTTTGATAGCAGGGTGAATATGGACGTGCACTGAGGGAAACTCTTATGTTCAAGAACACCACAATGAGAGCAATTGTTTGCTGACAAAAAAATAAATAAGGGAAGCCATCAATTTTTGAAAAACAGAAAGAGTTCTGTATCTAAGATACCTATTGTACAAGTGGCAGCATCCAACAAAGGAAAGTGGCCAGTACCTGTTGTGTGATCTCTAGTTCAAATAGTTAGTTATTCAGCAGACATGAAACAAAACTCCAGATTCATGGTCCGTTGGTAAAACTACACTGCAACAAACAGGATTCTTGCCTGAGGTAGGACAAAGCTGAGTTCCATAATCTTTTGAAGCACAACAGCCTCTCCATAATAAGTACTTAATTTTTTAAAGTGGTAGACAAAATATTAAACGAAGTGCTCTGATAGTGAAATAATAATGTTCAATATGCCCACAGCCATACTGTCTCCAGCTATGATCACATCAGGTCACACAAACTAAGACAGGTCAGCTCAGGTCAGTGTTTGAATCAAACACATCCAAAAGAGTGCAGGAGTTGCAGAAATGTTACTATGATTCAATTCATAACGGAGATCTTTGCTTCAAATCAGGCTACATATTCACAGCAACCTAACCACACCTGAGTTAACTCTTTTCAAATTAATTATTCTTATTCAACTTATTCAATGTGGCAAAGTTTATAAAACTGTTATTAAAAATAAATGTTATTATCAAAGGCTGCAGAATCCGATTATATTATTCAATTATTAGAGGAACTAATGTACCAGAAAAAAAAAATGATTATTTTATGAGCTGCCAAATTCTGCTAACTATATCTGCTGTGTTTACTCCCTTTCAGTTAACCAACTCAATTGAGAATTATTAGAACATTCAACATCAAGGTTTCATGCTAGATCAAACTCAAGTTAGAGTTAATATTCAGGTAATAAATGCAGTTTGTTCTTCAATGACAACAAGCTTTCAGAAATGACCCAGTATCTAAACAGAATGCTGAACACAACCAGAGACAGTCAAAGATGTCATCTTCATTTTAATCCTCATCAACATTTTATTGGTAAAAGTTACATACTGTATGCTATGCTAAGCCTTTCAATTTGTATCAAAGCAGAGATGAAACAGCCCACTGATCAAGTTCTCTAACATTATTTCAATGAAAGCTAAATCAAAGCGTAGGGGCAGTTTATGCAGGTAATTCCTAATTCCTTTCTCTCGAGTACTAACAGCCACATAAATCTTTGCTGAGACCAG
This sequence comes from Colius striatus, assembly GCF_028858725.1. Lineage (NCBI taxonomy): Eukaryota > Metazoa > Chordata > Aves > Coliiformes > Coliidae > Colius > Colius striatus. The sequence continues at coordinate 16,240,279 of NC_084768.1, forward strand.
AAGTACCTACTGGCATGCATCTTCTCCCTTCTCCTGGAAGGCAACTACTAGTAACAACCATATTTGCTGGGATAGCCACACAGTCAGGCACACGCAGTCCAGGAGGTTCCTACAGATTGTTGACGACAACTTCCTGTCGCAGATCATCAAGGAACCAACAAGGAGGGGTGTGCTGCTGGATCTGATACTGACAAATAGAGGGGGCCTGGTTGGGGATGTGAAGGTTGGAGGCAACCTTGGCTGCAGTGACCCTGAGATGGTGGAGTTCAAGATCCTCTGTGGAAGGGGGCAGAACACAAAGCAGGACCTTGACCCTGGATTTCAGACAGCCAACTTTGGCCTCTTCAAAGATCTACTTGGATGGATCTCATGGGATATGATTCTAGATGGTAGAAGTGCCAATGAGAGCTGGTCAATCTTCAAGCACCACTTCCTCCAAGCCCAGGATCAGTGTGTCCCAATGAGCAAGAAAGGAGGAAAAGGAGGTAGGAGGCCTCCATGGATGAGCAAGGATTTGCTGGGACAACTCAGGAAGAAAGCAGCCATCTATGAGAGGTGGAAACAGGGGCTGGCTTCTTGGGAAGAGTATAGGAACATTGCCAGGGCATGCAGGGGTGCAACTAGAAAGGCCAGAGTCGTCCTAGAATTAAATTTAGCCAGGGATGTTAAGGACAGTTACAAGGCATTTTTCAAGTACATCAGCAGCAGAAGGATGGTGAGGGGTAATGTGGGCCCACTGCTAAACGCTGAGCGTGCCCTGGTGTCTGAGGATGCAGAGAAGGCCAAAGTACTGAATGCCTTCTTTGCTTCAGTCTTTATGGCCAAGGCTGACCCTCAGAAAGCCCAGTCCAGCAAGGATAACAGGATGGCCAGGACAGCAGAGGACTTGCCCTGGGTGGAAGAGGAAGAGGTTAAAGACTTGTTGGCCAAGCTTAAGGCTCATAAATCAATGGGACCTGATGGGATGCATCCTAGAGTGCTGAGAGAGCTGGCTGATGTGATTGCTAAGCCTCTCTCTATCATTTTTGAACAATCATGGAGGACAGGTGAAGTGCCTGAGGACTGGAGAAAGGCCAATGTCATAACAGTCTGCAAAAAGGGCAGGAAGAATGACCTAGGAAACTACAGGCTGGTCAGCCTCACCTCCATCCCTGGAAAAGTGATGGAACAAGTCATCCTGAATGTTATCACTGACCATATGAAGGATAAGATGGTTATCAGGGGGAGTCAACATGGCTTCACCAAGGGGAAATCCTGTTTGACTAACCTGATAGCCTTCTATGAGTGCATAACTGGCTGTCTAGATGAGGGGAGGGCAGTGGATGTCATCTACCTTGACTTCAGCAAGGCTTTTGACACTGTCTCCCACAACATCTTCATCAGAAAGCTCAGGCAGTGTGGGTTGGATGAGTGGACAGTGAGGTGGATTGAGAACTGTCTGAATGACAGAGCCCAGAGGGTGGTGATCAATGGCACAGAGTCGAGTTGGAGGCCTGTGGCCAGTGGAGTTCCACAGGGATCGATTCTGGGGCCAGTCTTGTTCAACATCTTCATCAACGACCTGGATGAGGGGACCGAGTGTACCCTCAGCAAGTTCGCTGATGACACCAAACTGGGAGGACTGGCTGATTCCCCAGAAGGCTGTGCTGCTATTCAGCTGGATCTCGACCAACTTGAGAGTTGGGCAGAGAGGAACCTCATGAGGTTCAACAAGGACAAGTGCAGAGTCCTGCATCTGGGAAGGAACAACCCCACACACCAGTACAGGCTGGGGGTCGAACTACTGAAGAGCAGCTCTGCAGAGAGAGACCTGGAAGTCCTGATTGACAAACTAAATACGAGCCAGCAACGTGCCCTTGTGGCCAAGAAGGCCAATGGCATCCTGGGATGCATCAAGAAGAGTGTAGCCAGCAGGTCAAGGGAAGTTCTTCTCCCCCTCTCCTCTGCCCTGGTGAGGCCTCATCTGGAGTCCTGTGTCCAGTTCTGGGCTCCTCAGCTCAAGAGGGACAGGGAACTTCTGGAGAGAGTCCACCACAGGGCCACCAAGATGATCAAGGATATGGAGCATCTTTCATACGAGGAAAGGCTGTGGGAACTGGGGCTGTTTAGTCTGGAGAAGAGATTTAGGAATGATCTTATTAACATTTATAAATATCTAAAGGGTGGGTGTCAGGAGGTTGGGACATCCCTCTTTTCTATAGTAGCTAGCAACAGGTCAAGGGGTAATGGGATGAAGCTGGAACACAAAAAGTTCCGCTTAAACATAAGAAAAAACTATTTCACTGTGAGGGTGAAGGAGCCCTGGCCCAGGCTGCCCAGGGAAGATGTGGAGTCTCCTTCCTTGGAGGTCTTCAAGACGCATCTGGACATGTTCCTATGCGACCTGGTCTAGGTGAGGGGAGGTTGGACTAGATGATCTCTAAAGGTCCCTTCCAACCCCTACCATTCTACGATTCTATGATCTGCAGTCTGTAATACTGTAAGAGGGGAAGCACTCCAAAGTTTTAAACCCTCCAAAAGAAAGCCCCAAAACTGTCACTTTTCAGCTGACACCAGAGGGCCTCTCTCACCTTTAACAGAAGGAGCAAATGCCAGGTTTAGATTGGCAGTGATGCCAGTGGTAGTTGCCTTCTCCAGAAACATGTAGAGACACATGCAGAGTGGGTTATAGGAAATTTATCTGGCCATACTCCATAGCTCAGGCTTACCACAAATTCATGTTTACTAATTCCCAAAGGAAGAAGAAGAGTGCCCTCAATGAGAGTGAGCCAATGGAGAAAAACATTTCATTCTCAGGCAAATTAAATATGGCATAAGATCCCACATATCAGGAGAAACAAATGGCAGGTAATTCTGATTTACTGTAGCAAACTCATAAACCACAATCAGACTACACCCCCATAACATGACTAGACTACTAAGGTAGATATGTCACGCTTAATCATTTAGGAAAAACTGGTAATGCATTTCTCAACATACTGTGATAAATATTGACAAGGTGTCCAAGATACATTTATGATATACAGTTTTCTTTTAACATGAAGAAGAAACTGAGTTTTGTTTCATCATTCTATTGCCACAACACTCAGACTCTAAATTGCTTCTCGATGATCAAGATAAATCATTCTTACTGTTGCTGCCTAATGCTAAATACAAACTAGCAGTGCCTTTTACAATTAAGTCCATTAATAGCTGACTTCCCTGCATTTACAGGAAGATGAACAAAACTGTCCTGGTATTACCCTCATAGGAGAAAGTTTTTTGTCTCTTTTCAGACAGTCTGTCTACAAATACCATCCTGCGGTAAGTGAAGATGCAAGTACATTTGTCTGAAACTATGTAATGACAGTTTCACTTAAAATAGTATATTTTGCTTAGTTTCACTACTGTTATTTCTAGTTGGAAGAGTCCTCATCTGCAGAGGACAGACAACTTTAATTTTAGCCAATATCTGAACATCATTTGAAATCAATATCTATAGAAGAAATATTAAACTTCACTTGAAAAAATGTCAGTAAATAGAACCAATTATCAAATTTTGTTTTTATATTCATGAAATAGGAATAGTTGTTGTCAAGATAACATCAGGATAAGCAATCCATTAAATGAATGACTGATCTGTCTAGTAGTTGGAAAGATTTAATCTTTAGAGAATGGGAAATCTATAAAAGCTGTGAAGTCAACAATATATGCCGACCACAGAAATTCATTATTTTTAGGTAGACAGCTATTTTACAAACTAAGCAGCCTCCATACAAGCATCTCAGTTTATAAACATAAATTAATTGAGCTTGAGATGCTTATGATATCTCTAAACTGTGCTCTAAAATGGGAGATAGAGTAACTGGCTGCAAAAAATTAATGATCCCTAGTATAGAACCAGAAGTGGCCAATGTACATTACTTGAATTTTTTTACAGTGGGTGGCATCCTGTAATTTTACATTATAAGTTTTATTTTTCCAAGAAAAATGTTGGGCTTGTGACAATAGTGACAGTAGTGGACAGAGAACACAAGCCAGGAGCTACAGCTACTGTTGTTCACACTCTTGACAACATAGTCCTAAATGTATCATTCAGTGTAGAATCCTGGAATGGTTTGCATTGGAAGGGACGTTATAGAGCTTCTGGTTCCAACCCTCCTGCCATGGGCAGGGACACCTTCCAGTAGACCAGGTTGCTCAAAGCTCCATCCAACCTGTCCTTGAACACTTCCAGGCATGGATCATTCACAGTGTCTTCGGGCAACCTGTTGCAGTGCCTCACCACAGCAGGACTTTCTTCATTTCTCTTTAGTTTAGTGAAGTTGTACTAAAAGGTTTTTTTTGTAAAGAAAAAAAAAAATCTCTGTCAAGACAGGAATAAAATTTTTCTTTTAGTGTCTATAAGTAATCAGATGTCAAGTGCTCCTGATACAGCTTCACCAAATGCAACTGAGCAGTACTTAGACAGCTTTATGAAACATGGTTCTTAAGAAAGATACTTCCTATGTGCTTACAGCTTTAAATAGTTTTAGGGCTCTCTTTGTCATAAAAGAGCTACAATTCTGCTTGCTAAAGAAGCCTTTAGAGTGACTGAGGCACGAATACTGGATTCTTGCATCTAAATGAGTTATTCTATACCAGCAGTATCAGCTAAATATAAGTAGTCTGTGAGCATGAGGACAAAGGGTGGGTAAGACAAGCTTTGCTCTTCTTTATAGCACTGAACTTGATTCATTCTGGGAAAAGAGCCAGTATTTAAAATTGCATCTACCTGCAGTAAGGACTCACATTTGTGAGTTGCTGAGCAAGCATAGCTGCTTCTGAGTCACCAGCAAAAAGGGTGCTCAAAGCCCCAGAAACTTAAGACGTAGCCTGCTTTTAACAAGTGCTGAGTACCTGCAGTTCCTACTAGTTTTACTGGGAGTACCCTTAAGAAAGCATAAAATCATCAGTCAAAAATGGGAAAGGGCATATCCTGTCCCTCCCCAGAAGCATCTAAATATGCAGGATGCACTCACACTTAGTCGTGGTCTGATTTTCACAGACACTAGGGAAATGCTTACAGCCTAAGCCTATAATACTATGCTAAATTCTTCAAAGATCACAGATACTTCGTATTGCAATCCAATATCAGAGACCACGTTTGAAAGGTTGGGCCCTTTAAATTCACCACCATGATTATAAAAACATCCCATAAAGAACATTTTATTTTCATTTACTTTAAATCGCTGCTTCTGGTAATCACACAAAGAATGCTACAAACAATCGCTAGAAACAGTCATAAGAAATAAGTGGTTTATATCTTAAGTAAGCAAGTGTCTGATACCAGTTTCTAAAGTGATTGTCTTGTTTTCACGCCTGGATCTAAGCATTGCAAAAGATGAGTTAAAAAGAGAGATGGAAATAAACAAATAACATAAGAACATAACTAGAGAGGAAGAGGTGAAAGCTGACCACTACTTGTCACCTTGGGGTTTTGATTGCATGGAACAAGCCTCAGGTTGCAGGCACTCATGTATACAATGGGCTCCTGATTCTACTGATTCCTTGCAATGGCTTTATAAATACGAATTATTTTCTGGTGTCCTACCTTTAGGAAAAACAACTTTTATATCTCATGTAACAGACTAAACTTTACTTTGTGAGTTTAAGCAGGCTGTATATTCACAGGGGTTTTTCTGACTATTCATATACTTTGTGTTAGTCTGTGTTGTATTATGGATTGGGTCTCCGCAAATGACTTCTCAGATAAATATTGTAACAATATGCATTTTACTTGATGTGCACCACATAGTAAGTTATGACCTAAGGAATAAACTGATTTTTTCATCAAAAATCAACTAAATATAGGGATATTTTCCTGTTATTATTAGTAGCACATTTTTTCTTGCATCAAAACAGTCCACTTGAGTTCTGCCTACATGACCTCAATTTGGACAAACTACACACTTGAAACTACAAATTTTGAGAAATGCAAAACTTTGTCAATCAAAACATTTAAAGGGAATATTTTGAGGTCCTGTTGCACTACAACTGTCTGCCTTCACAGGTAGAAGGTAGATAAGCACTGATGAGACAAATTTCATTCTGCTCTTACATACAAGGGGGAAGGAAAATATGGGGGAAAAAGTCACTCCTCAGAATCACTCAAAATTCTAATGTTGAAAGTGTACGACAAATGCTTTGAAAGCAAAATAGAATATGAGCTCCTTACTCCCTCACCACAGAGGTAATTGAACATACCACGTGAAAACAGGCACTGTAATAGTCATTATTAACTCTGTATTTTAAAACCGGTGAAAAATAACACTACAGCCTTATTCTATTTATGTCAAAGACAAATGTTTGAGCTAGTTCATATTGTTTGACCCATTCTGACATGCATATATTGATACAGATCACAGCAAAAGTAACATTAGGTATGTCTGTATTACAACTCCCTTTCTGCTGCTTATAACCTTCTTTGATGCAGAGTCTTCTCTTTATAAAAAGCATTACAGAATTAGAAGGAACCTGATTTACACACAATCCAACCAGCAAGATGACACCTTTACATGAATTCTAAGGAGCATCATATTTTCTTTGTGTACTTTGTGTAACTGGAAGGGGTGGGGGGGAAACACAAGGCTGTAAGCACTGTTTAAATCCTCCTTGACTCTCATACTGGCTCCAGCAGTCCTGATCCTTCTCCAGATATTGGTTTTGGTTTACATTCATCATAGAAAGAGGATCACTTTATAAGCTAAACTTCTCTAATAATTGGACCATTTGTGGTCATGGGAATATTTGGGATAAGTTTGAAAGAAAAGCCTCAGACAATATTTTTTTTCATCCATATGCCAGCTTCTTAACATTACTGAAGGCAGGTGCTTTGGAGTGCAACTGCTATGGTAAATAATCTGTATCCAATCATTCACTGAGTTACGATGTTTTAAGATAATATACTCATAAATGCATTCTGTTAGCACCTTGCAACTGTTTTCAATATGGATTTTTTTTTTTTTTTGCCTAATAGCATGATTTTAATACCATTTATAACACGGGGGACAAACATATGCCCAGTTTATTGTGACCTACTGTGAATCATAAAGCTGACATCTGGCAACTAACCACCCGCACACTTTGAAAATAGGAAGTAATGTTTATTGTTTTCTATTATTTTCCAGGTAGTTTCTCAAAAAAATAGCTTACTACAGACCAATATGTTTTATCATGTAGTTGTGAGGAGGACATGCATAGTTCCTTGCTGCTTATCTGGCATGTAGCAATTTGTGGAGATGAGATATGGGATCATTCACACACTGTACCTTTTCTCTGTAAATGCCCTTGTTTGCTAAACATTATCAGACCTCTAACTTGATAATTTTTATTTCATGATTTAATTTGAAATAAATTGCCCTTTTTAAACTATGAATCACTTGTTAAGATTCCACAGGTTGTTGAGCTTTCAATAAAAATCCAAAACTCCCTGGTGGTGGACCAAACACACACCTATTGAAGGCCTTCCCTTGAGAACAGAGCTGAAATAACAATCATCTCTACTCACAGAGCTTCAACCATTGACATTCAGCTCTCTCAGCAAACACATCCCTTGGTACTGAGTTCACAAGCCGGCCTTTAATGTCTGTATTTATCTTCAGTACCTTGAGTGACTCCTTTCCTATGCTGACAGACTGCAGACTCACAAGGCAAAAACTGGCAGTGAAAACTTCGACAACTTTTGCCAAACAAGTCTCTCATCTACTATATGCTATTCTTGACTTCCTCTTGCTGAATTGCTCTGAAGACAGAGCCTTCCAGCCAACAGAGTGATTCCTTCCCATTGCTTCTTTGCAATCAATGCTGCTGTATAAAGAATGTCAGTTATAGCTACACTGATTGCAGTGGTAAAAGGATTCATCTCTTTACTCAAACTTGCTAATGAGTCAGAACAAGGTTTCAGAGCAATAAAAGCCATTTTAATGACTAAAAAAAAAGAAAAAGAAATTGGTTTTACTCCCTGGACTCTTTATTTCTATAAACGACAAATAACCTGCATTTTACAGATCTCAAGTTCAAGTGAAAGAAACATAATGTGAAAGAGTTATCGAATTAATCTTTCATAGTGACTATACTTAAGGCATAACATCAAGACCAGACCTTGCCAAAATTTAAATGCTAAACAGTGATAGCACATCTATGTAAATAAAATGTAACATAGAAGTTGCAATTTAGTGTCTTTTCGAAGGCTGGATTAAGATATTTTTTTTTCCTTTACATTTTAGTCAGTTTTGAGTGCAGTGTTCCTGAAAATCATTCCAAGATTTCTGTATACATTCAGCTTCACTCCATGAAAAAAAAAAAAAGAATAACAGGTAGAATAGCATTGTTTTTCCCTTTATGGCTTGTACATTTTCAACTATTTATGGAGAAGTTTCTGAGATGCACTATCAGTATCTTGATTTGCTCATATAAAATGCTTCTTTCCTTGACTAAGACAAAGTTTGTGCCACAGAGTCCAAAAAATAAAGTAAAAAATTCAGAGGCAGCAAAATCCCTTCATTTATTGTACTATTTAAATAAAAGTGGTTTTCCTAACTGTTTCCCAGAAGGAAAGCAGTCTCCCAGCCAAACAAATGCACATTAAGTTGCAGTTCTCTAGGAAAATGACACCCTTTGCTCCTGAAGAAACATGCCAAGTACATTGCTTTTGACTTTCAAGCTTCCTAGTCACTGACCATCAAATTTTTAAAGTGCTGACTTCTGAGATGAGGGCTCATAAGCTTTTTGACTGCTTTTGGGCCTGCACTTAGACACCTGAATCCATCACCTTATTTACATTGGCTACTGGCCTTTCACCTATCTCCATTATTTGCTTTCTCAGCTATGAGGGGCAGTTAACTACAAGAATATCAAATGCCAAGTTATCTCTATTTCAAAAACCATTCAGATAGAAAAAAAGCATTATGTACACCTTGTAGGTAAGAAGTCTGTGGCAGAGGTTAAGGACAACCTTTTCAAAGCGTGCTCTCCTAGTTCTGGGATTCCAACAGAAGAGAGTAAGCGGTTCGGCGCATACAAATGAGCAATACCTACAGTTGAAATTGAAAGTACTCAGAGATGTGTGCACAAAAAACACAGAGCTGCAAAATGAGAGGTTATTTACAACCTGTTTCCCTTACTGTCTTAACAAGGTTGCTCAGACTTAAGCCAAGAAGGGAAACTAGAACCTCAGGTGTTCATTTCTATGTTTTTACCCCAAATCACCAGGACAAGGCAGACAACACCCACAGAAATGGCCACAGCAGGATGTAAAACTAACGCAAAGAATCTCTTTTAGCTCCTCTGCAAAACTGCCACATACAGGCAAGGCAAGAGGAACACGGTTGTGCTGCTTCCTCCAGAGCTGTCTGGTGTAGCACCTGGCTGAAGAAGTGGCAATACTGGGCAAAATCCCTGAGGGTTGCTCTAACTTGTGCAAAGATACAGCAAGCCCTTTTGCCAGACCAAAGCTTTTTAGACAAAGGGATTATAGTTGTCTTCTGACTCAATTCCTGAATGGCATTTAACTTCATATCAGCATATAACTCAAAACAATAACCCCACCTTCTTGCATTTTTTAAATTTTAAACAAAAAAACGTGTTGCAATAAAATGCACACCTTCCTCTCCAATTTCTCTGCCTCTGCCCCACCTCAGGGGGTAACTGAACATAAAAGGTAAGCAATAGGGTTTTTTCTTTTGCTTTGCAAAGCTTAAAATCCTTCAGAAATTCCCTCATTTCAATTTTTCTTCCCCATTTTAGCCATATGCTACTTGCATGCCAGATGGGTTTTCCCTAAACTCTCACACCACTACAAAAACTGCAGCATTTTTTGTTAATTTATCACTGTATTAAAGTATAAGAAGTGAAGCATACATAGATAAAATGAATTATAGGTATACCTCCCATACATCCTGTACATCATGCTAAGCAAAAGCTGTGTTGTGTTAACTGTCAAACTGAGAAATAGCTGACATTTGTTATTTTAATTAATAGTTTACTTTGCTGAAATAAGCTTTTATGAGAAGCTATGACTTTTATTAAATCTTCGGCATTATTTTCACAGATTGGGAGGCAAAAACCAATTTTCAAAACCACTTTGCCCTACAAGGTCACTGCCAACAGCTTGAATGCACATGTCAAGGAGATGTCTGCTTCAGAGATACCAATCTATGGTAAATGTGCATTATTTCAAAAATTTATGGTACTTTTCATTGGAAAAAATGCTTATTTAGTAATTTTTTAATGGGTTTTAGTGTTAAAGATTTTATCCCCTGTGGATTTTTTTAATATTTTATAACTGTCACCCCACATTTTTAGACCTTATAATTTGCTTTAGAAGTTATAGTAAAGCATACCCATGGATGAGTTCAGACAGACAAGGTGTCTGTCACTGATGTAAATCATTACACAGTTACAACACCTAAGTTTATACATTTTCTTTGTCCAAATATTTTGGGTCATGGTCTTTTCTCTTTTTTATGAAAAGAACAATCTTATTTTCAGTTAAGCAAATTCATGCCGTTTCAAACCATGCTTGGTAAAAGACAAAACATCTCGGTACACTGATCCAGTGATTGTCTGGATGCAGTTCTTAATTTAGCGATTTCATCGGCTGTACTGTCACTGATTTCAAAAAGCTTCATGTGTAAAGAAGACACAATGTTCTGGAGAGCCAGACTTTCTCTTGTGATTCTTGATTCACTTGAAGACTGTAAAATAGGATACTGTTAAAAACAGCACTTTTTCTTTTTCTTTTTGGCATCAATATGTGAAGATCGATACATCAATTGATCTCTATGAATTATATTTCACTTAACTTTTTTTTATTGAGGTTTAGCCATACAATGAATAAACTTGTGCTCTGAGGGTTGATTTGTTGCTTCATATTAATGGAGTGATTCCTTGACTTCAGGCTCTCAGTGCCAGAAATAACAAGCCTGGATGTTTATGACTATGTAGTGTAACTGCAGGCAGGTAATAGCCCATTCTACCTCCAGTCTGAAATGATTAAAAGTTCCATTGTCAAGATTAAAATAGACCTGAGACTTCTTTTGTTTTTAAATTATTGGAATATGCATATTGTGCTTTGAGTTCTAGAATACAGAAAGTTCTGGCCATCTACTGAGATACTTTTGTTTTCTTTTTAAAGAAAGGAAGATTGTTGTTGCTGTTGTTACTCAAAAGCATAGTAATAAAGCTGTTATAGACAACTTTAGTGCTCAGGATCCAAGAGTGGCACATGTTATGGAGAGAAAGAAATTAAATATTAATTATTGGAGAAATAGACAGGTTTGGAGCTAAAAACCTTTCATCAAGGCATATTCAGAAAGAAAACCACATTTGCTTGAATATAAACTCCCTTACAGACATATGCAAAGGATTGGGGTTTTTATGCCTTCTTTCACAGACAACAAATTCTGCTCATCGTATGTGTTCTCATCTCTCATGGTCCTCAGGATTTTATCACTGACCCAATAGGACCACTCAGAAGCTCTTGGTAGTCACAACTGGGACATCTAGTACATCTGAGTTTACACTTCCTTTGTTTATATCTGTCCCTCTTTTCACATTCTGTAAAACCAACTTTTAAAATCCTCTAAGTAACAAAACACCTGATTTCGTAATACACTTTTCAACATATAAGTTTTTGGTAGCAGGTATTATCCGCTTCCCATTTCAGGGGGAATTCTAGGATTAAGCAGCAAGCCAGATGTTGCAAATTGCATGGCTGACCTGTAACTCCACATCTCTGCACTGCTCCTGTAGCATCTCCATTGCACACATTTATGGATGGTGACAGGTCTGATTTTGTTTGTGTGGGAGTCAGCTACTTTGTCCTGCCTCAAGCCCAAACCTGTTGCGGCTGAGCCCAAGGCCATAACCTGCTGCTGCTGCCTTCATCTTTTATTTGATAACTGCCTGATGCCACCTTCTCCTCACACAATAGAGCAACAGGGACCAGATTGTCTCTGCTACACGGATAAATGGAAATAAATGTCTGTCCCGATGTATTGATAACTTGTGGAATTGAATGAGCACAAAAAACACTCCCATCACAGCTCAAATGTAACAACTTTTAATTTAAGTATTTCTGGAAAGGTAGAAATCAGGTTTGGTGCATATTAGGAGAGAGTCAAACAGTCATGTTTCATGCAACCCACCAAAAAAAAAAAAAAAAAAAAACGAGCAATAAGATTTCCTTGCTGAAAAAACTGTGACAACTTTATAATTGCTCACTATAACCTTATTTATTTGCCATCTCACTGTGTGGCAACAATACAAAGAGAGATCTTCAGAAGAAAGAAGAATCAAGAAGACTAAAGACTTGCTGAACCCCAATAAGACATCTGTACTGATCTCATCTCCATACAACCATGACGTACCAAGGAAGGTCACAACCCTGTTAAACTGGCCAGCTCAAAGAGTTTGAAGGAACAGGAGTGCAATTCATTTCTCTAATTAGTTCCTATAAAATACATTCTACTGTTTTTTCACCAAAAAATCCACTTATTCTAACCAAAATTTTTTGAAAAAACTTTTTTTTTTTACAAGAATAAGTCAAGATTCTTTTACATTAAAATGGGAAATGATGTTACATTTAGCTTTCTACATTGTACTAAATTATTATCACAACTTACAAACACTGCATTGCTGTCTATATTTTTATATAGTATTAAAAATTAAAAACAGAAATAATTTGAAAATGTTTTAAAAAATGAAAATGTCAGTGAATGGTATCAACTTCAGATCTAAATTTGGAATCTGGGCTAGGGTTTCAATAAGAGGCATAAAAGGAGTTTATAGTACAGGGAAACAGTTACTTCTCTTATCTTTCTTTGGCCCATGAACAATAATATACATATTTGTTGCCCATTAACATCTGGCAACAACTAAACAAGATGGTATCAAGAATTTTTATAAGGTGTATAAAGATATTTATTGAAGTTGTGTCATTGTCTGTCTTTTGGAAAATCATTTTCAGTTCTTGGGAGGTTATGAAAATTCAAACTCTATGTTATTGTTTCCTGAATATTGGGAAACAAATATTATAAACCAGTGCTAAAGGAAAAGTCTAATAGCAAACAATTCTCACATTTGCTTTTAACTGAAATTTTGGGTATAATTGCTGTGTACTTTCTAACAGGATAAAAAGGCGATACACAACATATAACCTTTTTAATATAGAAACGTAATCATCCTTTAAGCTTTCCTGAGACACAGAGTGGCAACTAGCACATATATAAATACAAAGTGGATGCTTACAAGATAACATTCAAACTGAATGCAAGGAAACAAGCAGCACTTGAATGGTTAATCTCATGTATTTTTAAAGAAAAAATATTTACTGGTTTCGTTTTCTCCAGTTCTATCATCAATAATGCAACTCTGCTTTGTTTACATATTCCTTACAAGTCACCTGGGCTTTATTCTCCTTCCCGTCTCCTCTTCACCTTACATCTCTAAGCTCATTTGTTTGAGGGGAAAAAAAGAAAGAAAAAACCAAAACACAACACCATAATATTAGGATCTTTTATGGCTGAGAACTATTATGATGAAATGTAACACAGGGAAGTTGTTAAAAATGTGCTAACACAAGTGAAATCCAAAAAAAACTAAGGTGTGTGAGAAGCATATAAAATTTCTTTACGCATGTCCTTCAAAAAAGTTTAATACATAGTCAGGTCACATTATTGCACATCAAATTCTCTAGGTCTCTAGCTGCCAGTAGCAATTATCTGTAAGAGAACATATTTTCCCTTGTGACTAGCTATCGGGAATTTTTTACTATACCTAAGCATAGCCTTGAGCAAAATTCCTACGGGGCACATTTGGAATGGAGTATTTCATTTGTATTAAATATTAAGGTTTCTGTGCAATATGTCTATCTATATATTTATACATCTGTTTCAACATATTGATCTGTTTATCTGTTTACTTTAATTACATGCAATAGTTGTATTAAAATATAAATAGTTCTGAATCTATATATTTCTGTGCACTTTCCAGAAGTGTAGTCTCCTGGTTCCTGAGGCTGACATCTATGACAAAGTACCCTGTAACAACGGCTCCCACCAGCTGCCCCAGCCTTGCAGGGTTGCTGGGGCTGGACCTCAGGGCTCGGGGTCTGGGGCTGCATCACTGCACCCTTCACCTGATACAAAACATCCTTCTCTCTTTATCAGCTGATGATAACAGTAAATGCTAGTGCTTGTTAGGGTATCACTGATGATCATACATGCAATCAGGGTGGGGAATCAGAAAACAAAAAAAAAAAGGCAGAATCTTTAACAAAACTGAGTAAATTCTATCACTGTGGAGAGAATATAAATTCCTATGATTTATCATCTCTTAAAATGTGTGAGGCAATCTAGATTTCTAGAGGACTTTAAACAGGTCTGCTGTGGTGGTTTACCAACCACTACATGTTACAGAGTCAGGTTTACCACCACAGGTTTTTAAACAACTTTCTATTTTCACAGTATTCTAGATGGAATGGTATTTTTACATCTTCTAGAAAGACAATGCCTACAAAAAGGATAGGAAAGAAAATTGTGTAGTTGAGTGATAATGGTCCCACAGTAATCAAGAACCACTGGACTCTGCTAATAAGAAACACAACACAAATGTGTAACAAACCTGCTAATGAATGAGATTAATTTAATTTCTACCTTGTGAACGCAGGTGCAACCACCTGCTTTCAAAATGAAATTATGTTGGTTTCATTTTTATATCAACTGGGTCTCAACTGTACATTAACTGTAAGAACAATTACTTAGTCTCATACTACATCCTCCAAAGTCTACAATAAACTTTCCACTGATTTTAGAGGCAGTCAGATCAAATCCTTTACATTTCTGCATGTTTTTTTTAATTATATGACCACATTTAAATGTATGACAATATAGCTGTAAAAATTAGGAGATTATTATTCAGAGAGAGAATAAACTTTATCAGAGGGATAGTGGGTTTTTTTAACCTTTCTAAACAACAATGATTAATATTTATCAATAGAGTAGTTTGAGTAAATGCAAGAGCAAGCATAGCAAAGACTTAAATGCACTTCTGTTACAGCAAAATAAAACAGCAATACAGCTTTGACAAAAGAAATACTCTGTCTTTATAGCTCTGATAGAGCAAGAGTTGTTAATTTTCTAGCTTTCAAATGACCATGAAATGTATGAAAAACCAAAAAAGCATAAATTCTCATCTCTTCTCTTCATAATATATTCACAGTCTTAAACGGTGTTCTTTCTTCCTGGATTTTTCCAAATCTATCCTATTTATCTGATTGGATGTCTGTTCCATCTTTCCACATATTACAGCTAATTAGTACTCCCTGATGAGAAACAGTCCACCGATGGAAAAAGCAGTTGGATAAGATCTACATTAACAAATGTAGTTCATTTAATATCATTTGTACTGCTGCATTATTAATAATACATAATTACCCTGTGCAGGCTGCAAGGGGGAAGAATAAAATCATTCATTAATTTCTTGGCCTTCACAAAAGGAGTGGTATATTTGCCAGGAAAAAAAAAATATTGGACTTAGAGACTGTCATTCATCAGTTTTGCATGTCACACTAAAATATTAACTTTTTTTGCATGGAAAATACTGCTCTCTTTAAATTCGATGCTTACGCCAGCCCACGATATGGTATATCACATCGCTGCTGGAACCCTAAGCTGTTCTGAAAGCACTGAATAAAGAAGCATGACAGTCGACTATCTGGAAGCTGAGATTTCCAGACATCTACCAAGGGATGTTTCCATGAATACAAATTCCAGGACAGAAAACCATACAGAATTTCCTATGACTATACCAGGCTATATCTGTTGTACAATCTATTACTTATCTAAGTATTTAGTATTTTTTCATTTACATGTATGTTACTCCAGATCTGTATGTTGCAGGAAGCAAATACAGGCCTGCCTTTTTTTTGTCCTCCCTCTTTAGTCTAAATCTGCACAATAACATTTTATACCAGTTACAGAACAGGGCAACAGCCTGCTAAATTGTAGGTTAAAAGTACCTTTTGAGACACAGGATAAATTCATCCAAACGCGAGTCAGAAACTTGTTCTCACTCCAGTAACAGTCTGTGTTGCCCAGTAGGTTTTGCCTGAAGAATTGATATGGTTTGGGTTTTTTTTGACCCTTGCTTCAATGTTATCAGACATCCCAAGCTATTCTGCATAATGACCCTTTCTAGAACTCTCACATTCCTTAAAAAGGTAGAGAGCACACATGCTAAAACCCTGAGCTGCGTTTCTCTGAGTTTTTTTCCTGGAAGCAAGAGTCTGGCTGCCTATTAATGCAGTAATACACATGCCTGCATCTATTAGAGGAGGAAGTTCACATTTCTAAAGTACCTCTTGGTGACCACGAGTGGGAGACATGAGGCATCTGACCTTTTCTTCAATAGGATTTTGAATCACAATCTGACTTCTCCACAGAAATGTTTAGCTCAGTTGAGACAGAAATTCTGGGGAATACTCCTACTACTTTCTATAATAGATTGAATTAACGTTTTCTCATATAAAGGTAACAGGTGAGAGGATATTGAAATGAAGATGGAAGTATAAAAATGTGAAAAGAGAAAAATGCTTTAAAAAAAAAAACCTCAAATAAGAGTTGTGTATGTGAAGGGCAAGAATATTAGCTATAAAACAAAACCACATTAAAAAAAAACCCAAGAAAGAGAACAGTAAAATGAATGCATGAGATAGAAAGCAGAGGATGACAGGTATCACTAAAATCAGAGATTTTCCAGGCACAAGACAGGCTGAATAATGGGTTGTGTTCAGAACACAGAGCTGAGCTCATCTTGAGGACAGGAGGAAAAAGGCTCATCCTATATGAATTGAATTAACATACCTGCATGACAGAGTAGGGAGAAGGGCCCAGCTCAATTAAAGATGATCAGCAGGGAAAGAGAATGCAGTGAATAGCTGCTTGTCCCACTCACTTAACCACAGAAAAGAATAGGAATCATTGGGTCTGCACTACTGTAATACAGGGGAGAACCTAGATTCAAGGTTCTGTTAAATATTACAGATTATTTAGCAGAATTCTTAGAAACACACTGCCAAGCAAAATATTATAGTGAAGCTGCTTCTTAGATGGATGACCTAACAGTGGGCACAAGGTCACCTGAAACTGTTCCCATCATTTGGTGCAAGCCTGAGGGGGAAAAAAAAAAAATACCTCTAATATTTTATTTTAGCAGAAAGAAGCGTGGGGGTCATGCTTTACACTGAGAAGTCAGGACACAGCTCTCCTCAGGTCCCCAGTTGGAAATACGATATGCAGAAGAGAAGACCATATAGCAAAAGCAAGAAGTCAGATACATCTGGACCCAGTAAAAATTACACAGCCAAAATTATAATGCTTAGAGAGAAACCTAAATTCAACAGCTTTCTGACAGTGCTGAGGAGGGAAAATTAACACACCTGCTGGAGGTACTGCAGACCCCCGAGACATGTGCATACTTTTTCAAGTGTCCTCCATCATGAAAAGACCCCAAAGCCTCTGAGTTACCTAAGAGAATTATCCAACAAAACTGTGCAAGTGATCAGAGAAAATCCTCCAAATGATTTGATGATACATTACCAAAGGATGAACTGCAGTGAAGGAGAGTAACAGAGACTAACTCGAAGTCTGGTGTATAAAATGCATTCCAGAACATGCTTGAAATAAAATGGGTTTTTTTGGTTGCCTTCTCAAACTATTTATTTCAAGTGACTATCAAGTGTTTTAGAGAAAATTATGTTAACTAAGATATAATCAGACAGAATTTTCAGAACTGTTCAGATTACTGTGTTTTGTAATGGTGTTCACCACCCCCGCCCAAAGAATTAAAATATTAAGACACGTTCCTCATCTGTTTTTCACATAAACCTACACTGCGATGTGTGCGCCTATAGCTCTGCTTTAAATTAATGAATCCATATGGTCTTACATCTCCAAATTAAGAATATGCTACATGCAAAGCCTACGAATTCTGAATTATTTGAATGTCATTATCTGACTGATATAACAAATAAAAAGGCTATATAAGCTATATATTTATTAAATAATGTAGGAAACGGCAGTGGGTGTTTCATCTTTAATTTTGAGATGTCGCAAAATGTCATTATTTCCCAAATATTTTTTTCAAAATTAATATGTGTATATATGTAAATATATAAAAACAATACACTTCTATACAAAAAATGTATTCTAAAGGACCAGAGCAGACTTCTAATCCATTTCAAGTAAAACAATACAATGGAATTCAGGGTTCAAGATAAGCAACTTTATCTTAAGTAGTGTTCGCTGCCTACAAGTCCTAGTTTCACAGTATTACTACATAATGCCACATAACCAATCCATCAGGATTCACTGATTTAAGTAAAAGCTGTGAGAAGAGGGGCCAGACAATATCATCACCATCCTAAGCTGTTTGCTCACAACAAGCAGAGCTTCCAGGAAGCAGAGGCTCTGTCCTAACTGTGAGGTCAAAAGCTCTCTAACATAGCTGAGTATTCCTCCCTACTTTCTTCCAGGGGTTGAAGAGCTTCATTCTATTCAACCCAGTTGCTGTAAATGATGATCAGGAATTCTTGAAATGAGGGAACTCACAGGATAAGCATAGAGAAGCTGAATGTATCTTATTTTTATCTACTTGATTAAATACTCCAGAAGAATATTCAGAGGATAAAACCTGGAAATTACTATTTGCTCCCTAATCATCAGAGAGTCTTTGGAAATAATTTGAGCTTAAAAAGGGGGAAGGGGAAAAAAAAAAAAGGAAAAAAAAAGAGATTACAGCAATCAGGATTTTTCTCCACCTCCCTTAATCAAGAAAAGATGG
Organism: Colius striatus; assembly: GCF_028858725.1. Taxonomy (NCBI): domain Eukaryota; kingdom Metazoa; phylum Chordata; class Aves; order Coliiformes; family Coliidae; genus Colius; species Colius striatus. The sequence goes on from NC_084768.1 coordinate 16,259,140, forward strand.
AAAGAAAAAGCCAGAAATCATTTATTAATTTGTCATTGTCTCCTTCTATTCTTCATCATAGTCTGTGCTGAATGGCTTTTTTGGTGGAGTTTTTAAAGATTTCTGCAATGTTTAGGTTCAGATAGATTGTGTGAAACTGAGGAACACAGATTACATTGCAGCTTGATTCAGAAGCTCTTGAAAAATTGTGTATGTCTGTTTCTACAAATGATATACTGGCAGCCAGAACTTGACATGGGCAGCTTTAATAAACAATAATAATAAAAAAAAAAATCTCTATTACATGAGTAACATCTCCTTTCCGTACTTGTCTCTAGGTAAGGCTGAGCATTGTACTACATCACTATAGTCATCATAGTTGCTATGCTATAGCCCCATGTGCCAGTGAGCAACTCTCTCCACTAAGTAAGAAGCATAATTTGTTTCCTTCATTACAACAGTTGTTAGCCAGATACACCAGCAGTAACACACTGGTGAAGACACTGCAGGGAGCAATGTAGCAAAATGTCCTACACGTACGTGTATAGTATGGATTTGCTGATGCCACAGACCTGGTCTCTGAGCTATCATCTGTAAGCCTCTAACAAGTTTCTTCATTCTCCCTTCACCGAGGTACTAATATCTGTATTTGTTGACTGAAAATGGTTTACACTTCAGTTTTTGTTTTTCTAAAATCAGAAGGAAGAAAAGGAATGCAAGGCCTAAAATGCATTAATGAAGTCAAGTACCCTAACAGATAGTCCGAAGCATTCATGCCATGAAGTCAAAGCTTTTGTATGTTTGGTCATGTTCTTTAATTCATGCATTAGCAAATAGAATAGCAGTATTTTAATGCCTTTGAAGTGAAAACATTTTTTTTACTCAATATTTGCAATGCTGTCACATATCTGAAACACAAATGAGACCTAGGTTATTAATTTTCCCTTCCTCCCCACCAAATGCAGACATGGTGCTTTGTGCTCCATCTGCCTCCAGCAGCTCTGTGCTCCTCCCGTCTTGGCTTATCAACACCTGAGAACAGTGAGCTTCCTGCTAGCTACGACTTCAGACCAGGGGCTTGTAAATCTATCCTATTAAAATACAATATCATTTCAACAGGGAAACCATTACATAGAAATATTTTAAATGTAGGAATTTTTTTTTACTTATAGAGAAGGACAAAAATTCCCTAAAGTTTGAATATAATGAAAATATTTCAACAAGTGAAGCATAACAATGCAATATTAAGTCTAATATTGGTGACATTTCACAGATCTTGTTAGAAACTAGAGCGTAAGCTTTATTTGAACCTTGTTGCCCTTATATCAGCTTTCTTTTTTAGAATTAATTTATTTCCTTGTAGTTCTCATTATGTTTTTATTGCTTTCTTGGAATAGTAGAGCATTTCTCTAACTAATTTAACACCTGTAAATTCCCATGGCTGCTAATGAACGACTGTATAGACTACCAGATAAATTTCTAATTCATGTTACAGAGGTTGCAAGTTCAAATCCTATTAAGGTTGTACTTACTAATATTTCTATTAACTCTTTTCCATCTCTGAAGTTATGGACTGAATTAATACTTCCAGCTTTTCTAAAGAAAGAGAACACATCTGCTCCAAAATGCCACACAAAGAGAGGACAAAGAAGGAGAAGGAAACAAAATTAGTAAAATGACAATCAGACACAATGGCTGCATTTTCCAAAGGGTTAATAACATTCTTGCAATTAAAAGCAAAAACCAGTGAACTACACACTCCAAATCCTTCAAAAGTAGAAATAAATCCTAGTGTGTATGACACAGCAGAAACTCATAGTTTTTTTTTCCCCGTGTAGCGCAACTGTGCTGACTGAAACTTTGCCTTCCATTCCTGTCTCTCTAATGTACTTTTCTTTACAACATTTATCATTTAACCTTCCCCTGCCTCAGTTTAGTCATCTGTAAAATGGATGCAATACTTATTGACCTCCTAGTTTAATAATCCTTAATCCTTTGCACATCTATAGCTATTTCCATTAGAATTTTAAAGCTAATAAAGTATATGTAACTCCAATAGAATTTTGTACAATTTAATTCATTAGTTATGAGATTCTTAATGGAACAGCTATAGATGTGCAAAGGATTAATTATAGGTAAAAAACAAGCACTTAGAAAACTATTTAGCTATATCAAAAATAAAACATTTCTGGAAATAAACCTGCCCAAATGAGACCAGCAGCTAAGCAATCTCCAATATTGCCCTTGACTGACATAACTTTAGATGCAGCAGCATTCTGGAACAATGCTCTAATTTATGCTGATACAGTATCTACATCAGCTATCAGAAATAATTATGCAAAGAGTTTGAGGATTTCTTTAATATATTGTTTTGCATATTAGATAACATCTGAGAAGGTGTATTCTGCACAACCATTAAAGAGAACCATTCGAGCAGTGTACAAATACATAATACTTGATTAGCAAGCAGTATAGTAGATTCCATTCTCATTTCTTGAATGGTAATTACTTTTTCCAAAAAACACAAAATTTTCTCAGAGTAATATCCTGTTCTCCTCTTGTACTTGCAATTTAAAAGCATTCACTGTACTCTTATATTGACTTCCAAGTCATGAGGCTAAAAACGTGGGTTGTTATCTTCATTCATTTCTTTATTTTGCTTCTTAATCTCTTCTTAATGAGCTTATAGCATGTATTTCGAGTTAATGTACCACAACATTCTACCAAGATTTCAAAGAATCCACCCAGACCCACAAATCTATACGTATAATTTGCCTGAAATTCTAACCAAAAAATCCACAAACAACACAGGAATTTTTGAGTCAATCTGAATCATCATCTTAACCTGTCTGGGAAAAGTGAGTGTATAAGCATCAGAAACACCTTTATTCATTTGGTCATTTAAAATGCAGCCTGCTCTCTTATTTGGCTTTCTCCAAATCTCTATAAACCTACACGGTCACATTAGCCTCTTGTTCAGAGACAAAAATACCTGTTTTCTCCCCATATACTGTGATAGTACAGGTCATCAAAACTCTCAAGACATACAGTCTCTAGTGGAAAGGCTTGTGAGCAGTACATCATAACTGACAGTATGCATACGTCCTGATTCACAGGAGCTGTCATACAAGGTCAGAAACTTTTTGCCCAACTTCTTGCATTAATTTGAGCCTTGCTTTACACTTTGCCTCACGTTTGGGCCATACTTATACTTTTAGCCCAGTGACAGCCGCAGATTGCAACTCCCCTGTCAGAATTTGCTTTCAAAAAGACTGACTGACAAGTTCCTCTTTGTTCATTTTCTGGGGAAAAAAAAAAAAAATAATATATATATATCTGAGGGTCATGCTCTTGGTATTTTCAGAGCTCTAAAAACTCCAGAGACATAAGGGAGACAGAGTTGACTTCTTGCCGTAGATCACAAACTCCATCGCAAGGAGAAAGAAGATTGAGGCCTTGATGTAGACTGTCAGGATTTGTACCAAGGGGGGCTGTCTTCAAAGGAAGGCTGCAGATAAATAAAAAGTTGGATACCAGGCTCTTCAGTCAGCGTTAGAATCAAGGTGCGTGGGCTGAGGAGCCCTATCAATAGTATTTCTGCAACAACAACCTGCCAAGAAAACTAGGGAGGCTCTGAAGAATGAGTGAATGGGGAATGGGAGAAAGAGTTTGTTTATCCATATGGTAACAACATTCACACAGCTCCTAGTAACATGCAAGATGTAGTAATGTATTTGAGAAATCATTTTCAAATATATTGTCTCCAAATTCTTATGATTCATAGCAGCTTATAAACCCTTAGGGCCAAATACCACAGTCCCTCCTCAGCCTTCATTCAAGGAAAGTCTGCTCAAAATCAATAGGAGTTTGCTTATATAAGGAAAAAGTGAAAACTAAGGATAAAATAGGGCTATGATTCATGGAACACATGAAAATTATTTCAGTTGTTCACACATGCAGACTATATATTATAACAAAAAGATGCTGTCCCACTGATGACCTAGTTTTCAAAATCGGAATGTATGTATTAATGGAACTGAACACAACTTCAACACACCTGCAAAACCAAAGTGTAGCACCTGGCTGACAGTTTACACATCTGAATGTCCTGGTCCATTCTACTAAGTGTTCAGAAACCATCAGACCCTTACGTTGCATGAGCATTCTTCTTCAAATGTTTGAGTATTTTGAGAAAAGACTGTATGTGACTAGGATGGGAAATGCTCTACTTGTGGTGCCTCTGCATAAAAATATCAGTCCTATCCTTTTTTGTTTGTTTGTTTTACCTTCTATTAGCACAATTCGGGATTTATTTGGAAGATTTGACTGCTTCAGAATAACTAATCTCTCAGAAAAAAAAATTACCATGGCAAATATTTAGCTATTATGTAAGTCATGTTTAATTCATTTTACTAAGTAAGAATGTTATTAGTAAAGATGCTTTTGAAAATAAGTAGGAGTGGCTTATTATTTGTAAATAATTTGTAGTGAATTTTTCTAAACAAACATGAAAAAAAGACAGACATCTCACAAGAGACATAAAAAAAATCCATCAAGTTGTAATTCACATTCTTTTCTTCTTTTTAAAACAGAAAGGAAAGAGAAAACTCTGCTTTGCATCAAAGACATTGATGCAGCTTTTAGGGTTTCCTGCATTTAATCATCTTTGCAGAGAAGAGCGTGCCAGTGGTCCCCTGGATTTCAGCCAGTTCTACAACACTTCTCTCATTAAATTTTCCACTTTCTTAATTCATCTTAGGTTATTCTTCTTATTGTTACCAGGTTCTCATTTCAGACTATAAGCAGGTAATATAATACAATAAACTCAAACTGCCTAAATGTTAGTAGTATGTATACTACAGCTTTCCCTCTTCAATTATTCCCTTTTATTTTGCCTTCATCCTCTACTCCACACCTTCAGCATCGTTTTCTGCTCAGACACACCATTGCAAACCACTCTCTGCCCAATCATTTTCATACTTTTAAATTCTCTTATGCTCTCAGCTTCTCCTAGCAGCAGGTCTTTTTTCCCAAACTGTTTCGTGATACTTAAGGCTCTCCTTCCCCCTCTCTTCTACTATCTTGTCACTTTTTCACTTTTTGCTCCTAATAGTCTTTATGTCTTCACCACCCGCTTGCACTTAACAAGACATATTTAGGAATTTACCTTTTTTCCCCTCCTTATCTTCCTTTCACAATACCTACTCTCTCTCATGCACCCTGATTCCTCCTCTCATGCAAAATTTCTCTAGGAAGTGAATTTTTCTCACCCTCTCTCTCCAAGATGTTTTCTGAAGACAAAGCAAGATCTCTGATCAGCTTCTTTACTGACACATTAGTGCATCTCTCCTTCTTACTATGCAACAGAACAGCCTGTATGTGCATAATGGGGTGTATATTCTAGCAGATTGAGAGGGTGGCGGGTGTTAAAATACATAAATGTGCGTGTATGTGAATGCTGGTATGTGTGGGTGCACATATAGATGCCAATTGCCAGCTACACTAGTAGACTCTATGAATGACTGCAACATGCACTGAAACTTTATTAAATTCTACTTCCAAATCATACTATAAAATTATTTCTCCTTAAGGAAATTAAAGCAGATACAGCAGCTTCATATGAAATAGGAAATGTCTCCACCTGATATCTTTGAATTTGCTAGAGAACCTGAACCCAAATTATAACACAAGGACAGCACAAGTGACAGAAAGATTATATTTTTTAATGTAAAAAAACCCCAAACAACTGTTAAATTGCTGAGTCTCACAATATGATATTCAAAGGAATAAAGGAGTCTGCTACTGGACAGCAGAGGTTAGAGAGGTGTTGACACAGTGCAGTAACAAGCACAGGGGATAGAAATCCATGAGAATGATCATAATAAGAACAGAGGAGAAAGGAACAGGAACATCCAGCTGAGACAAGGACAAGCACACAAACATTGAAATCTTCTCCTAAACCTGATGATCTCTGAGGCAAAACTGAGGAGCTCCCATGGGTCCGATAATGACACATTCTCTTTAGATGTGCAAAATGTATTTTAAATAGTTAACTCTATCCTGGAATCAGAAACTAAGATATGAGTATGCACATGCAACTTAATTCTTAACACACAACCACGAAAAAAGTTTGTTCTATGAAGTAAATGGTAATGAGACAGGAATCTCACATGCTGTTTTCTAGATTACTGAAGCTCATACAGAAATTTCAAATAACACTCAAAACATCTCATTTTTACAAATGAAATATAAACTATTCATATGTCAGATTTTTCAGAGGCTATTTTTTCATGGAATTTCTTAGCAGTGAAGCACTATGCTCTGCTTGCTGCACCTCCAGGTTTTTCTGTTGCTTCTTTATTCTTCTTTTACACCTGCTTTTTTCAGTACAGACTAATAACTCAGAGGTCATGCTAATCTTTGTTATCAAGTTAACTGTATTTTATCTGAGTTACTAATAAGAGAGGCATTTGAATGCTACTGCACCTATTAAAGAAGCACCTGGATGGTTCCTTGCACATACCAGAGGCTGTGTTCCTCATTCATTAAAAAGCAAGAGCTGCAGAAAAATTGTTTTTTCTGATGTAATATGAGATAGGCAACTATACCATCTATTAGCCCAGCAATACATTGTTAACAACTAGCCATAAACAGTGTTGAATTGTCATCTCTTCGCTCCCCAACAGCTTGGTAAAACTCTTTTCTGCATATCTTGATTTGAAAAGCAGTAAAACATTCACCTTTTGAGTACTCTGAGATTTAGAAGCCAAAGGTCTGTCTCGGATAAACAGATTAAAAGAGCAAGAAGAGCTTCACGGTTAAGATACACTGAAGTGATTATAGCCTGCACCCAAAACACAGGAAAAAAATAATTTCCACTCTCATGGAACTCATCTAGAAATATTTTTCCCTTTTCCTTTTACTGCATCTCTCCTCTTTCATAGAGCAAAAAGAAGCAACGATGCTCACTATTGACACTCTTCAAGAAGGGTAAGTGTGATAACCAGAATTAAATGTAAACACAAGACATTGGCAGAATAATACCAGAGACAGGAATAATGTCACAAATCATCTCACATTCACCTGCTCATCAGTTCTACATAATGGAACTTCACGCTAAGATTTCTGTATTGAAATAACAGGTCTTTGTTTCAAAAAGGAAAAACAATGCATATAAAGGTAAATGCAAATCTCTTTCACAAGATCTATATATATATATATAACAGTACTTACATTTGGTGGCACTTTTTATCATTACTGCAGCTATGTGCTGACTACATTCAATTTAGTCCTGTCACCCTACTTCAGTTTCACAGACATATAATTGTTATTACATTTCTATCAATACCTTATTTACTTTGAAAATATAAAAGTATCTGTCCACCTCTAGACAGAAAATTGGTTTTTTGTTTCTTATCCACCCATTCTTACTATTACAATAATGAAATATCTCCAGAATTATTGTCAGACGTATTTCTTTTTTGAAATGACATCATTACACAGTGCCTCATGACAACCAGATATGAAGAAAGAATAATTTTTCAAAAGTCACATTTCTCAGTCAACACGAGCTTACAATTTTAATAGTGCCATCATTCAGATGAATGTAGAAGTGATTGTGTATTTCATAAGGTTCTAGAACTACTGTCAGCCAGGAGTTACCTGTCACATCCATAGAGGAAAAATACTGGAAAAATAAATTATCCTTCTGTTTTCTACAACATACTTATACATTGACTCTATTGAGCAGCATATAATGAAGATACTTGTGACTGACAAAAAACTAGTATGTTCAGTATGTGCAAAGTCAGGCAGAAAAGTGTATTTCAGTCATTTTCAGCAGTAAGGAGCCACCTAACTTTTCATCCACCAGTTTTGCCAACTTTGTCAGAGCTGAACAGCAGTGTAAGCCACTCAGCTGTGCTTACTTGTTTTCTCAAGCCATCAGCAATGTGTCACAGCTCAAGCAGATGCTGAGAGTGGACATAGTGCAATGAGGGCACACAGCAGGAACTGGTACCACTCTGTAATGTCACTGTCACAGCCACCAGAAGTTACAGCAGCCCAAAGCCAGCCAGCTGGTACACATAAAAGATGGAAACATCACATCTATTACTCCTACATACTGGGTGAAATTAATCTTGTTAATTTGATGGTTTTAACCACTATATGTGTTTTGTAAGTCACTGCTACTAAGAGATGAGTGGCTATGAACACTCTACAGGTTGCAAAATTTAACATAAATGCTGGTTAATGACTAGCTCAAGATGAGAAATATTATTTTCATAGAGGTCTTAGCCCTTTCTAGAAGCTTCTCTGGTATACTCTGTGCTCTTGAAAGGGATTGATAACTTATGCACTATAAGCAGTAGGCAGAAAGTGCTGAGTTTTCTGGAGACAGTAATCCAAACCCTGCCTTATACGATTGAATTTCTCAATCATTCCTACCTGTTCAGGACTTTGATCATACTCCTTTACCCCATCACTAGTGTCTCAGATGAATCGTGCCTCTCCTCTTCGCATATATTACTTAATTAGACCACACAGAACAAGGACTATATAATGTAACATACAATCATTAAAAAAAAAAAAAAACAAAAATCATCAAAAGACCCCATTTTCAGGAAACCATGAATGGATCTAATACACCAGAAAAGCTTTGCCTATAAAATGATACAAGCAGCAAAGATCCTTTGTAATTTCTGTGTTTGACTCACCAGAGGTTTGATACCTGAATGGTTAATATTCCTTTATTTCACACTTTGAAAGTATCAAAAAATATTTTATTTTCCCTTTAAATTCATGATTGAATTCTCTGCAGGAAAAAAAAATACAAAGTGTGTCTAATGCATTTGTTTGCAGTTGCCTGCAGAAAACTAAATGTTGACTTTTTTTTTTTAATGGAAGCAAAGGAAGTTTTCTTCTTATGCATTTTATGCTTATCTAATCTACTGCCATTAACCTTGCACATAATAAGTCTTATACCTTCTTCTCTAATGACAGAAATGAAATCAACTCACCCCACTTCAGCAATGCTTTGAAACTCTCCTTTCTGATGTATCATCAAAGCAATCCTGAACCGACTTTCAAATGAGAGGGTTAAATGAACTGCAATTCATCCTGTGCTTCCTCTTCCCACCTGTTGAATCCCATGACCTAGAAGTGAAAAAGCCACCTGGATCTGCACCTGCCAGCTCAAATTGCTCCACATGATTAGTGCAGCTGTATTCAGGATGCAACAGTGGGACACAGAATGACAGAAAATAATACTCAGACAACAATACCAAGTGAAGCTCAAAAAAAGAGAACAATATAATTGGAGGCAACCTAACTGCTACCTGGACAGCCAGAACTACCTTTCTCAGTACACTCCACTGTAACTGAGACACAACAGTTACAGCCCTGACCCGGTAGCAGTCATTTTATTAAAATATCACTGTTCTTAAATTAAGCCAAAAGGATACATGCTCTATAATTCTTCTTCCACTCAAAAGCATACTGCTGTTTTGGAAAACATCCCAATCTCCAAGGAAGATTATGATAAATCCCAGTCCATTAATACTCTTCCTTAGGAGTTAATTTCAACTCTACATAAGTCTATAAAAGGGTTCTTACATGGAGGGCAATAGAGTTGAACTAAAGCTGTGCAAAATGTTCAAAGAGCCACATGAAACTAAATAAAACTCACCAGGTCTAAGGCGTGCACTAATAATTTGAACCAGCAGGGCTTTGCTCTAAATTTTATTGAGCCAGAGTACCTTTCATTAAAATCAGAAATGTAATTTTGAGCACTATCTGGAATTGTACACATTTCTGGAGGCTAATTATTTTACCTTCCCCCCCATCCCCCTCCCCCTTCCAGGTTGAATGCTGTGGCTGTTGCACAAAGCCAGTGGTATAAGTTTCATGGTTAGACTTCTGGAAGCCTAATTGGCTCCGTGTGACCAGCATGACGCCGGCTGCAGCCAAGCAGAGAGCCTCTCTGTAGCTGACGTACATAATTTCTATTTCCAAAAAGTAAAATTTCTAAAAGAAGCTCTTTTAAACACTAACACATTGTGTTCCCATCTCCCACTGCGACTGACCCAAAGAGAACTGCCACCAGTTACTGCTCGCAGCGAGCATATCAGTCCTTCGGCTCAGCAGCAGAGGTCTGTGCTTCAGAGGGAGAGGTCTCAGGTTCACTCCCTCCGACAAAGCAATTATGTTGTTACAAACCTCTACTAGTTTCCACACAAAGTTTCACTACCTATTTGTGTAACCAGGGAGAATGAAGTGAATCAGTGATAATTCTTTACCCAGCTCTCCTAAAAAACCTTCAATAGGGATTCAAATTTGAAACGTATTCCTTAGATGACTGTTCCACTACCTCATTCGTGTTTCAAGCCTTCAACAAATCCAATGGTAGAGCTAAGAAATACTTGTTTCAAGTGACTCTTTATTAATAACTCTACCTAAAAGTGTTTAAGTTAACATATGCACTCCACTCTCCTGATTACACATGCAGTAGAAGCAATTTTATGTGAGTTCCAGATTCACATATACTGATGAAAAAAATTTGGATGTGTTTATTTGGGGGAACTGGAGCTTTGTCAATATATGTCTGGTTTCCATAGCACTTGCATGATTAGCTATATAAAACAATAGCAATATCAGAAGCAACTCATTATATATTTAAAAAAAAAAAATGGAAAGAGCTACTTGAGACAGGAAGAACTTTCACAGAAATGCCAACCAGAGCAGACAATGTGTGAAAGTCAGAGGGTGAGCTTGGAATATCATTCTCCTCACTGTAATTTTTATTTAAGTAGTTTTAACTCAAATTGCAAGACTTGCTCTATTTAAATGTAAGTTGAGCTAAAAATTTTTATAATAATAGAGATTTTTAGACAAAATAGGATCAAGGACCTAGACATGCTAGTATTGATTTTAGCTATTATAAAATAAGGCATCATTGAATCTGATGAGAGCAATCAGAGCAAAAAGAAGCAAGACATGAAAGGAATGAGAGATTAAAATTTAGTAAGAACTGGATGAGCTCAAGTAGTAAGAGAGAGACAAAATTTGATAATAAGATGTTATTAAGCAAAAAGCTTGAAAAATAATAATTAAAAATGACCGTAATCAAGAGATGACCCACGGTAAAGTTAAGCAAGCCTGCTGTGCTGCAAAGCTGTGGTGTCAGGTACTTCCAATATTCATATATCAGTGTAAGGCTTGCTTAAAAAAAAAAAAAAAAAGACATTTGTTGGCAAAATCCAAATAATGACCTTTATTAGACCACAGCTTAATAGTAGATACATAGCATTCTGTCTTGCCTCCTGAATATTTGTAAGTAGTTGATATTAGAATTTACTTATTTTGAGAGTAGAATACTCAGCATCTGTTTAAAAGCACAAAACTATTCTAGTAAACAGTTTGGGATGGAGAGAACCACAGCCATGTTGTACTGTGAAAATGATCCTGAGATCCACCAAGGAAGAATACATAATTCTGGGAGGTAATTAAATTCCCATCTTTATTAGCATTCCCCACATATATCCAAACACTGAACTCTTAATTTTTGGTCATTGTCAACATCTTACTTTAACCTGAGTAACTTCTAACAGCCTTCTCCTGAAACTGGGAATTTTGCTCATTTTGCCTACCCCATACCCTCCTGAGGCTTCATAAAAAGTAATGCAGAGAACTGGGCACGAGAAGCATATGTGCTAGTCATCATGTGTTCCTTTCCATTCTCCATTGCAGGAGCAGATTTTCACTGTAAACCACAGAAAACCAGACTCCACTATGTCTTCTTTTCCTCCACCCACATTTTCATTTCAAGCCTCAGCTCACAGAAACATTTTGCAGAAAGAAGAAAAAAAGAAAAAAGATGACAAAAAAAAAAAAAAAGAAAATCAGCTCTTCCCAGTGCTTTTTTTTTCCAGTTGATTG